>NC_088863.1:35077978-35102669 GCF_032884065.1 Artemia franciscana
GCCATTCAACTGAGTACATCCAGCATCGCACTGACCCAAACACTTCAAGTTTTACTATGTAACTTATCAGTGATTTCAACCTTTGTCGGAAGACACGGGCCGTAATATCATGTCTATGAACCGCCGATTGTCCTTGAAGTAAAAGCTGCTGTATCTCGTCCCAAGATTGATTACATGTAAATGTAATAAATAAATCTGGACGACCATAGAGACGAACATACGCAATAGCATTTTGAGCATGTTCATGCATATGATGGGGACTGCCAGCATATGACGAAGGTAAAATCGTTAATCTTCCAACGTTTGTGGTATTACCATCATTTACAAATCAAGGGCAATCATTAAAATAATCAGGCATAGATCTGAATACGGATTGTTTTTCCCATGGACAATTTTATGTTGTCTAATTTTATGTATATATATATATATATATATATATATATATATATATATATATATATATATATATATATATATATATATATATATATATATATATATATATATATATATATATATATATATATATATATATATATATATATATATATATATATATATATATATATATATATATATATATATATATATATATATATATATATATATATACATAAAATTAGACATATATATATATATATATATATATATATATATATATATATATATATATATCTTTCTATATCCACAGGTGGGAGACAGGGACACAACTACAAAGGCGCGTAACGACTTACGCGCGCGAGGGGGCTTGGGGGGGGGGCGCAAAGCGCCCCCACCAACTAGGTGTTGGGGTGGCGCTTCGCGCCACCCCAACAGCTAGTTATCTATATAAAAATAAGTTGTTTGTTTGTGTGTGTTGACTGACGTCATGTTTGTGTGTCGACTAACGTCATGTTTGTTGACTGACGTCATTATAAGGATTGAGCATTATGCCGTCATGAAGTTTTTTGTCGATTCACGTCATGTTTGTCGACTGACGAAATTACAGACCGGGACACAGGGACACAAATGACGACCGGGACACAGGGAATATAAATGACGACCGGGACACTCAAAGAGAAATTACAGACTGGGACACCGGAACATAAATAACGACCGGGACACAGGGAATATAAATGACGACCGGGACACAGAGACACAAATACAACGGGGGGCTCAGGGAGGATATATAAATGACGACCGAGACACAGGGAATGTTTGATTAGCAATCACCATCAACAAAGCTCAAGGGCAATCATTAGCATAATGAGGTATAGATCTGAATACGGATGGTTTTTCCCATGGACAATTATATGTTGCATGTTCAAGAGTCGGTAAACCCGACAATCAATTTATATGCACAGACAATGGGAGAGCGAAGAATGTTGTATATTCGCAAGATATAAGTATATAAGGCTTTGTATATGACGTCATAATAAGATGAAACTAAGATCGGGACACCGGGACACAAATGACGACCGAGACACAGGGAATATAAATGACGACCAGGACACTCAAAGAGAAATTACAGACCGGGACACAAATGACGACCGGGACACAGGGAATTTAAATGGACACAAAGAATATAAATGACGACTGGGACACTCAAAGAGAAATTACAGACTGGGACACCGGGACACAAAGACGACCGGGACACAGGGAATATAAATGAAGACCGGGACACAGGGACACAGCTACAACGGGGACGCCGGGGGGGGGGGGGGGGGGCACAGGGGGATATATAAATGACGACGGGGGCACAGGGAATGTTCGCTTAGCAATCACCATCAACAAAGCTCAAGCGTAATCATTAGAATAACGAGGTATAGATCTGAATACGGATTGTTTTTCCCATGGACAATTATATGTTGTATGTTCAAGAGTCGGTAAACCTGACAATCTATTTATATGCGCAGACAATAGGACAGCGAAGAATGTTGTATATTCGCAAGTTTTACGTAGGTAAAAACATATATATATATATATATATCTATCTATATTCACAGGTGGGACACAGGGACAAAACTACAATGGCGCGTAACTAATATGGCGCGTAACGACTTACGCGCGCGAGGGGCTTGGGGGGCGCGAAGCACCCCCACCAACTAGGTCTTTGGGTGGCACGAAGCGCCACCCCAACAGCTAGTATATTATGTAATTCCCCCCCCCCCCCCGAGTGAATGTATCGTCTTTATATCTATGGCGCATATGATATTACAAAAGGAATAGATAAGTATAAAATACCAGGTGTATTTAGTCTATTAACTAAGGGCGTTTTAAGTAGTTTCATAATGCCTAGAATAAGTAGATTAAGTACTACTACTACCACAACTACTTATAACTTACCGCAGCACCAAGCCACCTGAGGCAAACACAGCTACGCACGCTCCTCCTCCAACCCAATCTGTTCAAGGTCTCCCTCTTTACACCCTCCCAGGAAGTTCCTATTTCCTTTCAATCTTTATTTATGGCATCCTCCCACCCTAGACGAGGACGACTTGCTTTCCGTTTAGCCCCAGACTGTTGGCCAAAAAGGACAATCTTTAGCAATCTGTCATCCTTCACCCGCAGAACGTGGCCTAGCCATCTCAATGTTTCTTTCATTATGGCCCTAGAAAGCGGGACTGAACCACATGCAATTCCAGGCTTGCTGCTTTACGTCAACGAAGGCGTTTCCTAGATCGTCACCTGCGGACGAAATGAATGCTTCAGTCGATACAGTTCTGGAATCAAATGAAGCGGTTAACTATCCATCAGAATTTTTAAATTCGCTGGATCTCCCACGGTTTCCACCACATGTGCTATAACTAAAAACAGGCGTAACAATAATCATGGTGCGACATATTAACGCACCAATGCTTTGCAACGGCACGCGACTTGCCTTAAAAAAAACAACGGAAAACGTAATAGAGACAACAATCTTGACAGGGCCTTCCGAGGGTGAGGCTGTTCTTATTCCTCGCATTTCCATGATTCCATCAGATCTGCCTTTTCAATTTAAAAGATTGCAATTCCCAATTCGATTAGCATTTGCAATCACCATCAACAAAGCTCAAGGGCATTCATTAGAAAAATGCGGTATAGATCTTAATACGGATTGTTTTTCCCGTGGACGATTATATGTTGCATGCTCACGAGTCGATAAACCGGACAATCTATTTATATGCACAGACAATGGGACCGCGAAGAATATTGTATACCCACAAGTTTTAAGCAGTTAAAAATTACCACCTTGCATACATGTTACCTTAGGGGGGGGGGGGTAGGCTTGCGGCTCAGAGATAAATTACCAAAAGAAAGCGTCTCGATGTATTACAAGAGCAACACGAACCCAGACTTGCGGCTGAAAGAGAAAGTAAAAATTCGCTGGATCTCCCAGGGTTTCCATGACACGTGCTACAACTAAAAATAGGCGTAACAATAATCATGTTGGAAAATATTAACCCACCAAAGCTTTGCAACGGCACGCGACTTGCCGTAAAAAACAACAATGGAAAACGTAATAGAGACAACAATCTTGACATGGCCTTCCGAGGGTGAGGCTGTTCTTATTCCTCGCATTCTCATGATTCCAACGGATCTGCCTTTTCAATTTAAAATATTACTATTTCCAATTCGATTAGCATTTGCAATCACCATCAACAAAGCTCAAGGGCAATCATAGAAAAATGTGGTATAGATCTTTTTCCCATGGACGATTATATGTTGCATGCTCAAGAGTCGATAAACCGGGCTATCTATTTATATGCACAGACAATGGGATTGCGAAGAATGTTGTATATCCACATGTTTTACGCAGTTAAAAATTAGCACCTTACATACGTGTTGCTTCAGGGGGGGGGGGGTGGTAGTGTTGCGGCTCAGAGAGAAATCGCCAAAAGAAAGCGTGTCGATTTATTACAAGAGGAACGCAAAATAAGGCTTGTGGCTGAAAAAGAAGGTAAAATAAGAATGCGTGTCGAGGAATTACCTTAGTATATCAGAGGAATTACCAGTTGTATGTCCGCAAGTTTTACGGAGTTAAAAATTAGCATCCTGCACACTTGTTGCTGGGGCCAGTTGCGGAAAGAGAGAGTAAAAATTAACTAGATCTCTCTGGGTTTCCACCCCACGTGCTACAACTAAAAATAGGTGTAACAATAATCATGTTGCGAAATATTAACCCACCAAAGCTTTGCAACGGCAATTAGCACCTGCACACGTATTGCAGGGACATGTTGCGGAAAAAAAACTTAGAAATAAAGAAGAAAAAAAATGAAAAAAATAAAAAAAGGTAAACATCTAAAAAAACTTAAAAAACAAACTAAAAAACCAAAAAAAAGAAAAACTAAAAAAGAAAAAAAATAAATTAAAAAAACAGCGATTACAAAAAGCTTAAAAAAGAAAAACCAAAGTTTAAAGCTTAGTACATATCGTTGTTAGAAATCAGACTAGCTTCAATAATCAAATATTTTTGAAAATACTTTAGTATGAAGAGACATTAAATTACGGAAAGAGCAAAAAACTGGTAATTGCAAGTACAATTGCTTATTGTACAATTGCAAGTACAATAAGCTTAGTACAATTGGGAATATCACAAAAAAAGCCAAAGCATCAATGAAGCACAGGCCTATAAGTAGAAGTTCCTTTATGTGACGAATGGAGGGGGGATGGAGGACAATTCAATCAGAAAGCAAAATCAGGTGAAAACATATGAAAAACAACGGAAACCATGAAAGAAATAGTCGAAGTTATAATATTTCACGATATATAAGTGCGAGTCCCTCACTCATCTTCCGGATAGTGCATTCTTAAAGCATAAAAGCATTTATTAACAATTACAAGTATCACATTTAATACTTAGTAAGAGTACTTAATTCATTTTAAAAGAAGTAAGAACTATAAGTATATCATATAACTACTTCTGATCAGGAATAAAAAACAGTTATTAATCAAAAACTCATAAAAAAGTATTTCGCTACCTGAGCTACATGAGTTGAGTTTTGATTATCAGGTGTTGCACATGTGAAACCTACATCTGTTAAAGCATCTTCATCTTCACCTTGATGAGCATCAGCTAGAGCTGTATGATTTACCATTGCCACAATGGCCACAGACAAATTTACTTTGAGACCATAAAGAATCGCAAGGCCAACAGAAGCAAGAACCGTGAAAAGAACGCGAGCCTTGACGCAGCCTAGAAATCACAAAAAAAGTGAAAGATAAAAAATTGTAGTAACGACTAAAGATTAAGGTACACAGTATAATTTACATTAAATCAAAAATAGTTATGTAAGCATAGTAAGTAGAATCAATCTCTGAATGAGTAACTTCCCTTTTTCACGGTAAAATCGGCCCTCTTTATCTTTCCTGAATTAACCCTCCTTAAACGCACAATGTAAATAGAGAAATAACTTAATCCGTTTTGTCGACAGTGATAAAAAGTTTGCCCGATTGAAATAAACTTTATTCAATGATTGATTCTTACGAAACTGTCTTATATTTTATGCTTCATTAATGCATTACAACCTATTCTTTGGTCTTGAACAGGCAAGGCAAATATAATATTTGCCCTGTGAACCAAATACAATATTTGTCTGTCTCGTTTTGCAACAGGCAAATGTAATACATACAGTGACAGGCAAATCTAACACATATAACTATAGCAGACAAAATAATATATAGGACAGGTAAAACTTTTCATGCCCACGGCCTGAACACACTTGCATTTCATGATTGCATTAATTGCTACAACCTAGCACAGAGCAAACCAGAGTCATAGTAACCAAAAGCATAAAAACACATTAAAAATGTCTCATAAGAAAAATTTATACTTAATACTATTTCAGGAATAGCATTTCTATTATTTCGGTTAACTTTAATAGTAAAAGTTTATTGCGGAAAAAAAAACTTAGGGGAATTTTGAAAAACAGCTTGAAACACTGTTTTTTTCTTCGTTTTTTTCTTTTTGTTTCTCTAGCATTGACAGCACACTAGAACATCAGAGAGAGCAGTTTAAGAGGTCATTTAAAAATGAATGCTCACATTCTTGTCCTTTTCATAATGTCGTCATGATACCGCAATCATAAAAAGCCATATGGCACCAAAAATGTCATTCTGATTTAGTGTCATTTCTGGAGCATAAGGCCTAGAAACTATAAACTATTTACCATTACATTCTCAAAGGTCAAAATCCCTTAACCAGGTGTTTGAAATCCTCCTTTTGAATAATCCCCCTTCCATCCTCTTTTGCAAGTGGGGGAAACGGTTTTAAAAAAATATTGCCTTGTTTATGAAAAAAAAAAAACAAAAAAACACAAAGCTGAATAGTTGATGATAGATGTTCCTCATTTTCATCTCATCGCAAAAACTTGATTCCAATTCAAGCTCAAACCCTGTTAATTAACACTAGTTGGAAACCGTGGGTGAAGAGAGAAGCGAATAATAAGGTTCAAATCAGCCCTAGTTCAAACTTATTCACATGGCAGTTCTAATGAATGTTGACTCAAAAAGGAGTTATATTAATTGGAAGTAGTAGATACCATCATCTTGACAACGGGGAGGTACCGTATCGGTTCTTCCACTAGGACATGGGTGCAATACACTCTTACATGGCCCATATATTAGCTAATGGGCTGACCTAACTTGGTGAAAGTCATCACACGCGTGTTTAACTTGCTTATTTGAACCATCGTCTCGAGGAGGAAGCCAACCAGTTCCTTTGGCAGTCATCCAAAGCCACGAACCAGTATATTAAAATAGTTGTATGACGGGTTACTTTGAGCTGTCTCGTTGAAGGCCATTACACTCATGTTTAACCGGGCGTTCATAACTGGATCTATAGGCTACGTGATTAAATAAAAAAACAAGTTTTTTCAACTGAAAGTAAGGAGCAACATTAAAATTTAAAACGAACGGAAATAATTACGTATATGAAGGAGGTTGCCTCCTCCTCGACACCTCACTCTTTACACTAAAGTTTTTTAGTACTTTTAGGAAAGCTACTTATTGTTCTAGCTAATCAACCCTTGCATTTCAGGAGTTGTTCTTAAGAATTGGGACCAAATTCAAACTTTAGCGTAAAGAGCGAGGTGTCGAGGAGGAAGTAACCCTCTTCCAATACTTAATAATTTCCATCATTTTGAGTTTTAATATTGCTCCTTACTTTCAGTTGAAAAAAATTCTTAATATCCTCTAGACAATTCAATCCTGGCAAAAATTTACTCAGGACAATCATCCTTAACAACTCCACGCGTAGAATTGAGACGGAAAAAAGAAGGCCAGACATATAAAAAGAATTTTGTATAGGAATTCTTGCAAATTAAACCAGTGTATAATTTCCCCTGACAAGTTCACCCCCTGAAAACTTCCCTCTCCATGGAAAATTCCCCTGTGGAAAATCCCGAGCAGAAAATTCGTCCCTCCTCCTACCCTAAAATGAATGCAAGCTTCCTAATAACAAATAATATGCATAATGGATGGCTAAGTTTTATAACTTGGGGACCTTTCCCCTGGGGCTGTGGGGGGGGGCGAGATCAGGTTTTATCGAAAGGTATTGTTATTGGACCTTTCAACTAGGATGAAAAAAATGGCTATCTCAAAATGTTGATGAGGTGATTTGAGGAAAAGGGGTGGGGGAGGAGGCCTAGTTACCCTCCAATCTTATTGGCCACTTGATAAGGGAACTAGAACTTTCAATTTGCGTTCCAATGAGCCCTCTCACAATGTTCTAAGACAACTGGGAGGATACAATCAGCCCTGGGAAAAAAATAGCAACAAATAAACACGCATCCATGATTTTTCGTCTGTCAAAAACTACAGAATTCCACATTTCTACAGAGAGCAGTTTGAAACCTCTACGGTAGGGTTTTCAAATATGCTGAGTCTGATGGTGTGATTTTCATTAAAATTCTACAAAATTTAGGAGGTAATTCCCCCCTTTTTTAAATAAGGCAGATTTTTCGGGCTTTTAACCATCAATGGGTAAGACTAAACTTAAAGAAACTTATATATTTGAAATCAGCATAATAAGTCAATTCTTTTGATATATCCTTTAGTATCAAAAAGCAATATTCAATATTCAAGAAGCGATTGGAATTATCGGAACGAAACTATTGTGGAGGTGTCGGAGAAGTGAATTTGAATTTAAGCCATGGATTATTTTGAACTTGAACCTTCAGAGGAGAGTAAAAATAACTTTTTAAATCCAGAGAGTGTATCAACAAAAGCTTCGAGAAGTTTCCGAAGCTAGCCCTTGAGAAAAACTACTTTTATTTTTGATTCTGAATATTTTTAGTCTTCCTTCAAAGAACCCCTCTCCCTAAAAACAAATACGTTTTCATCATATAATTTTTGGAATAGAAACTTTCTGATTGGTATCTAAAAAGATAAATGTTATTACTTTTTTTTCTTTTTAATTTCAAGACTTAGCATAAATTAGCTCCAACCCTACCACTATGCAACTGATATCACCAGTTTGAATGTACCTACCGGCATTAAATTTTCAGAGATTGCTAAGCCAGTATTAATTCACACATTTTTTTTCAAGTTTAGACATTCCCTGGAAAGTAAAGACTAATATCAACACTAGAGATATGCATTTTAATGTCGCAAAAGATACTATAAACTGAACATTTATAATGGTTCAAAAAGATAATCCCATATATAGGTTAGCAGATTGTGACCAAAAACATCCAAACTTAAGCTTGATGTGGGCTTTACTTTTACCAGTGTTAGTTTTATTATAATTTTGTTATTTCTTTATATTTATTTCCATTGCTTGAAGGAAATTAGTTTCTTAAAAGAATCAGTGGAAGATTGCAGAAATTGTTAAGGCATTGAATTCGGAATCAAATACGTAAGATCTTTCCACTTTCGACCTTCAATGGAAAGTAAAAAGCAATATCAAAACTTAAATTCTTCAGAATATATTCATAGCCATCAATTTAGCAAATTAGACATGTACGTCACAGTTTTATCTATTTAAGATGACATTTTTGCCACGATGGAGGAATTTACATACAGTCAGAAGACGTGATATGCTAGTATATGCGACCTCCTTCATTTAAATGCCTAGATTGATAGTGTTTTAGCTTACACATCCATGTTTAAATATATTCATACTAAAATCAACTAATATTTTGGTGAAGACGTGTATATTTCCCTTCTTCAATATAAAACAGTCAACAACATGAACAAACTAACGGTATTCAATCTAACTGTTATCCTTGAAGATCAACAAGAATCTTTCCAATTAAAGAATAGAACAATTCAATACCAATTTTCAAAAAACTTCAAATGAAGATATTTTCTCTCAACTAGATTTAGAAGAATTATGTTGAAGCCAATGCAATGACTTGACCACTAACTATTATCTAGGAATCAAAACGGCATGTCTCAAACACTGTAAATCAAAGACACGGAAGAGAGAATCCTTAAAGAAGGATCATGAAGAAGAAAATCGATTCAAATGTAAAATATGCAACAAAGAGTTTTCTAGAATTTATATTTAACTAGGCACATGACGATTCACATTGTAGGTGGGGTTCAGGCTGGTGAAGAAATCCCTGACTTTCGATATCTGTACTAGAGTATTTTTACATAAATGCACATTTTCATGGCACACAAAAATTCATACTGGAGAAAAGGCTTTTACTTGCAACACCTGTACTAAACCATTTCTCAATAAATAATAATTATCAACGCATATGATAGTCCATACTGGAGAAAATCCAATCAGATGTAAAATATGCAACAATGGCTTTTCAAGGGATTTCAGCTTCTACGAGCATATGAAAAGTCATACTAAAGAGAATAAAGCCTTATACATGCAAGATATTTGCCAAAGCATTTTCCCGCAATTCATACTTGTCTAGTCATGTAAGAACTCAAACTAGAGAAAACCATCAGGTCTGCATGATATGTGCTAAGCTGTTTTCTCACAGCTCTACTTTATACACGAACAGAAAAGTTCACACTGGAGAAAAGATGTATAATTGCAACATATGCACTGTAGCTTTTTTTCATTAATCCACGCTATCTAGTCATGAAAGAATCATAGTAAGGGCAAATAGCATGACTCTTTGCATCTCCAATTTCAAGCGATTGCCTAACATATGAAATAGTTGCATTGTTCGTGAAAACTTTGTAGTTTAAATTTACAAGCAAGAGTGAAATGATGTTCTATCGTTTTACATCAATACTAAAACGAAACTTAGTGTAGTTATAATAAAATAACAGTTAAGAGTATTCAAAGAATTGAATTAGAAATATTCCTTATCTGTGAATTTAATATATGCAATGGATATTATGATAATTCTACATCTTCAATGAATAATTAAGATAAATTGACACTCTACGAGAATACAGGAAATTATGAGCATAGAACATGTTTAACAGAAGAGACAAGAGATTTAAAATATACTAATTTATAAAAAAAGAAATTTAACTCTATGGACTGTGCAATAAAAGAGAAGGATTATCATTAAAACTGGATCAACAAAGAAAGGGTACCAACGCCATTGCACGAACTACCAAACTAAACATTTTGAGTCATAGATTTAAGACTGCTCACATCTACAATAGACTAAAAACCTAGTAGAAAAAAGCCCAAAATAGCATACTAAAAATACTAAATCATAAATTTGAGAAAAGTAAAATCCCAAAATACCAGATTAAACACCCCAAATCATAATTTTCAGACAACAACTACCAATGAAAGATTAAGAAATCTAGCTCAGAAAAGCCCAAATAGCAAACTATACATCCCAAATCATAAGTTTCAGTCAATACACACCTACGAAAGGCTTAGAGACATAGCACGGAAAGTACTGAAATAGCAAACTAAACATCCTAAATCATAAGATTCAGATATCACACCCACAAAAGCCTAAGAAAGCTAGCTCAGAAAGGTGAGAATTAGCAAACTTAACATCCCAAATCTTAAGTTTCTGACAAATCAAACAACGAAAAATCAAACTAAATATCCTAATCATAAGTTTCAGACAACACACACTTACAGAAGGCTAAGAAATCTAGCTTAAATTAAACTGAACATCCAAGATCATAAGCATCAGAAAACAAACACCTACAAATGGCTAAGAAACCTAGTACAGAAAAAGCTAGTTCACACACACGTCAAACAATTATATAGCTTATCTAAATTTGCCAAATCCTAACTCTTCAACCAATTCCCTTCAAAATAGACAAGGTAACACCCAAAAAGCTAACACACACACAGCACACTTGTAATACATCAAACCAGGAACCGAAAATAAGTAAGAAAAACGCGAACAGTATTTTCAAAAATCAAGAGATAGGTGAACAGTATTTTCAAAAAGTCAGAAAAATGTTGACATAAACGAATATAATTTACAAAAGTCAGAAACATGCGAAGAGAATTTTCAAAATGTCAGAAAACACGAACAGAAGCTTAAGAAGGTCGAAAATATACGAAAAGAATTTTCAAAAAGTCGGAAACACAGAAAGAGAGTAAGAAACATCCAACCACAGCATTTAAAGAAGTAAGTAATACACAAACAGATTCTTCAAAGTTAAAACCATGCGAACAGAATTTTCAGAAAGTCAAAAACAAAAACAATTAAAAATTTCGATCCAGTTATGAAAACTAGGTCAAAAATGTGGGTAAACATGGCCTTCAACAAGTAGCTCAAAGTAACCCCTTGTACAACCATTGCGATTGTACTTGTGGTCTTGTAAGTCTGCGAAGGTAACCCGTTGGGTTTGTTCTCCAGACGATGGTTTAAAATAAACAAGTTTAACGCGTACATGATGACCTTCCCCTAATTAGCTCTCTTCGTTATATGGGCCATGTAAGAGTGCATTGTCTCCGTGTTTTAGGGGAAGACCAGATACGGTGCCTACGCATCGTCAAGACGAAGGTATCTACTACGGTTGATTTTAAAGATTGTTGAACTCTATGAGGGTTATATTGAAAGAGGGTTGTGCTGCACGGGGTTGAGCTAATGAGGGTAGAGTTTAATAGGGATTAAGTTTAATGGAGGCTGTGTTGAACAAGGGATGAGTAAAAAGGGATTTAGTCACACGTACACCTTCCAAAATGTATAAGCACATCACCTATTTAAACTAACAAAAAATAAAAAACATAATTCAATCAATTAATGTTCAAGAGAAAGAATTAATTTAGAAAAAATGTTGCTTTCCCTGGGATGTCTGACAAAAGATGCATTGTTTGGACAATGCGAGAAATCAGGGGAATACGTCTATTAATGCACCGTTTTTCTGTATTTTTATTGCAGTCAGCATATTTCTTAGGTGGGCTGAAAATTGGAGCAAAAAAGAATTTAAATATTTGGTTATGATATACAGTCAAACGATTTGTTATCTATCTTTATAATATATTTCAAGTTTAAAAAACTACTTAAAAGGAGATAAGACTTGAGCGAGTGTCTAAAAGTTGAAATTTGTAAGATAACGAACATTTACAAAATAAGAATTGCACTATTAGACTTGCATTATCGAATTCGCTGAAACATGAGATTCCATTTTAAAATAATGAATGCATAGACATGGGAGACTGCACAGAGAAGAAAAGAGAAAAATAAATATGCTTCAATAAAACACTATAGATTACACTCATCACATTTTGTTATTTATGGTTGTTACTATTATTATTATTGTTATTATCATTATTATTGACATATTACCCGTTATAAAAAGAAATATATAGTGCGCAAAAACAGAGAAAACAATAATAAATTTCAAAATTTCTAAAAAAATAGAAAATCGCTATAGTATAGTAATAACTAGTGTTGATTATATCAGCTATTAATTCACAAAGATCTTTCTTTAACAGTTTGGAAACGGCCCGTAGCATGATACACCTTTGATACATAGCTAATTTTGTGCCGCAGGGGGAGACACACAAGCAACTTGGCATATATTTAGAACAAACTTCGTATGGCTTTTTTGTCTCATGTCGTGAAGATTTTCTAAAGGGATGACAATTTACACCAAGGATGGGGAAGGGAAAAATATGTTTTCAAACAGTTCGTGGTAACGAAGTGTAGTAAGGAGCGACCCGGCTCAATAGTAACCAAAACTCAAAAAAATGAATTATGATACCAATAGCTACATCAAAAGAATCGTATTTTAATGCTGATTTTAAATATATAAGTTTCATCAAGTTTAGTCCTACCCATCAAAAGTTACGAGCCTGAGAAAATTTGTGTTATTTTAGAAAATAGGGGGAAACACCCCCTAAAAGTCATAAAATCTTAAAGAAAATCACACCATCTGATTCAGCATATCAGAAAACCCTACTGTAGAAGTTTCAAACTCCTATCTACAAAAATGTGGAATTTTGTAGTTTTTGCCAGAAGGCAGATCAGGGATGCGTGTTTATTTGTTTGTTTGTTTTTTTTTTGTTTTTTTTTTTGTTTTTTTCCCACGCTAATTATTTTCCCAAAGTCAGCAGATCAAAATTCTGAGATAGCCATTTTATTCAGCGTAGTCGAAAAACCTTATAACTATGTCTTTGGGGACAACTTACTCCCCCAAAGTCCCAGTGGGAGGGGCTACAAGTTACAAACTTTGACCAGTGCTTACATATAGTAATGGTTATTGGGAAGTGTACAGGCGTTTTCAGGAGGATTGTTTTGGTTGGGGGGAGGGGTTGAGAAGAGGGGGATAGGCTGGGGGAACTTCCCATCGAGGAATTTTTCATGGTGGAAGAAAATTTCCATGAAGGGAGCGCAGGATTTACTAGCATTATTTTAAAAAAACAATGAAGAAATAAATATGAAAGTTTTTTTTCAGCTGGAAGTAAGGAGCAGCATTAAAACTTAAAACGAACAGAAATTATTACCCATACGAGGGGCTCACCTCCTCCTTATACCCCGCTCTTTACGCTAAAGTATTTTAATTTCAACTATTTATTCTACGGCTTTTGTGATTCAGGGGTCATTCTTAATGAATTGGAACAAAATTTAAGCTTTAGTGTAAAGAGTGAGGTACTGACGAGGGGGCGAACCCTCTCATAAATGTAATAAAAACATGAGAATACAAAACTTCTTTACGTAAGCTAATTTATAAGTTACGTATATCTTTTACTAATAAAAAGAGTCGTAAAAAATTAAAAGTTCTAGTTGCCTTTTTAATTAGCCAAAAAATTGGAGGGCAACTAGGCTTCCTCCCCCACTCTTTTTTCTCAAAATAATTCGATCAAAATTATGAGAAAGCCATTTATCCAAAAAAATAAATATGCAAATTTCGTTTTAATTATTCCTCTGCGGAGAGCCAAAATCAAAACATGCATTGATTCAAAAACGTTCAGAAATTAAATAAAAAAAAACAAGTTTTTTTGACTGAAAGTAAGGAGCGACATTAAAACTTAAAACGAACATAAATTACTTCGTATATGGAAGGGGCTGCTTCCTCACCAACGTCCCGCTCTTTACGCTACGTTTTTCGTTTACGCTTCGTTTACGTTTTTCTTATTAGCTTTAAGATGCATCTGAATAACGCAAGATGGCATGATTGTCTTATCCTGTTTTGTTCAGGGTTATGGAATTTCCAGTTTATACAATGCAGTCCTCTTCTTCTTTTCTTTCTCTTGCTGCAGTCAAATACCGGAACACTATTTAGCAACAAATCTAGGTAAGTTGACTCAACCCTTATGCCCCAAGGGATTCAAGTATCTGACTAAAAATTTCTAGCTCTAATCTAGTTGAAAGTGAAAGGGTTATGTCCACCAAACCCTTGTTAGTAGGCTATCGCTAATGATACAGGTCTTGTTTATGCTCTGTTTAGGATATATAGCACTCAAATGAGAAGTATTGAAAAAAAATTCATTGGTCATCTTACATGATCGGCAGTATAGGGAGGAGTGGGAAATCCCATTGAGTGGGACATTTGATAAGAAAATGCATGGAATTTTCGACTGGTACTGTCTGCACGGGTTCTATGGTACAACTGAGTCCAAATGCATGGAGTTTTAAACCGGATTCTACGGTACACTTGAGAACTGATGTTCGAAGGAAAAGAAACAAATTTTAGTTGATGGTTCCACAGAAACAAACTTAAGTTCCGAACTTAAGGTCCACCTCTTAATTAGTTCCTCAAAATCTTTGCTGCTGACCTGTTCTTTTTGACTTCGTACTGAAAAGACATAAAAGAAAGAAAGGCAAAAAACACTTTATCATTTTATTATTGTGTTACAGAAGCAGCACTTCAATTTGGTCCTGTTTTTTTCTTTAAGATAAAGATACTACTAATAATGAATAGGTACATCATGAAATGAACAAATTAAAATGAATCATCAACTCAAATTCAAAACGAGCGAAAACCGACACAGACAGGAGTAGGACCCTCCCACCACACCCCAAAAAAACTGAAGGCCATTGTATCATTCGCACTTTACTGAAAACAACACATATTTTAAAAACTGTCTTTCTTATAATAATGACACTGAAAAATAAAATAAAATGTTGAGATTTGCAGGAATTAACATCATTATATATTAAACAATCAATCTAATTCCATTAGTTACTTATTGATTATTATGGTGATTTTATTTTGTTTATTTCTTTTGTCGATGTTTTGACAAACAGAAGCACACTGCTCGAAATACGAATCCATTTCAGCAAAGCGCAAAGGACTGGCCATTGCAAAGTTTAGGGGCAGCAGCCCCACTCCTGTTTGTGGTAGTTCCTCTTCCTTTTAAGTTTGACTTAAAAATTCCAGTTGATTTCAGAATACACTTATTCACATATAGCAGTGACTGCTATTTTATGTTGGGTGTGATTATTTATTTTAAGTTTTGTTCGTTAGGAGTAGGCCTACTCCTTGATAACAATTTTTTCAAGCTTGAATCATTGCAGGACTTTATTTCTGCTCATTTTAGGTTTGAGTCCTGTGATTTTCTAATGCTTTGTTCAAGAATATTTAATTATTATTCTATTTTCACCTCCACTTTGTCTCCATTAACTATGCATTCATTACTCTAAGACAAAATTCTGTTTATTGGTATATTTGATAAAGCTGGTATGCTTGCACACTTTCTGTATGTTTCGAATAATGTTAACATTGTAAATCTTCATTATCTCACAGTTTCTTATTTTTTAGCCACTGATTCCAATCTTATCTCCTCTGAAGTAGTTCCGTTAAGCCTAAAATATCTCATTCTGATAGACAGTAAATATTTTGACTGACATTCATAATCAAGTATATAAATTTATTCTTTTGCTCTGATTTGGCCTTGATTAAGCGTATGTTCAATCCATTTTGACTGTCTTGCAAAGAAATAATATTCTTTGATAGAAAGAGAATATATATATATATATATATATATATATATATATATATATATATATATATATATATATATATATATGTATATATATATATGTATATATATATATATATATATATATATATATATATACATATATATATATATATATATTTATATATATATATATATATATATATATATATATATATATATATATATATATATATATATATATATATATATATATATATATATATATATATATATATATATATATATATATATAAAATAAGTTGTCTGTCTGTGGGTCTGTGGATCAGGTGACGTCATGTTTCTGTGTCGGCTGACGTCATGAAATTAGTTGTCGTCATTTTTGCTTTGACGGTGACGTCATTAACGGTATTTGAACGCAAAACTGCGCAGTTAGATGAAAATCCACCTGGACAGCGAGAGTCAAAACATATCAAAACTGAAAATGATAGCGATGATGATTGGGTTTGGGATTTTGACTTGGATAAGGTCATCAATGCCTTCCAGATTTAAGTTAAAAAAACAAAGGTTCGTCGATATGTACTTCATAGTGAGGCTGAAAAATAAAGAAGAAAAAGAAAACTGAAAAAAGAAAAAAGGTAAAAAACTAAAAAAAAACTAAAAAGAAAAAACACTCAAAGAGAAATTACAGACCGGGACACAAATGACGACCGAAACAGAGGGAATATAAGTGACGACCGGGAACCTCAAAGAGAAATTACAGACTGGGACACCCGGACACAAATCACGACCGGGACACAGGAAATATAAATGACGACCGGGACACAGGGACACAACTACAACGGGGACACCGGGGGCACAGGCGGGATATATAAATGACGACCGGGTCACAGGGATTGTTCGAATAGAAATTACAGACCGGGACACCGGGACACAAATGACGACCGGGACACCGGGAAACAGGGAATATAAATGACGACCGGGACACTCAAAGAGAAATTACAAACTGGGACACCGGGACACAAATGACGACCGGGACACAGGGAATATAAATGACGACCGGGACACAGGGACACATTAGAATAATGAGGTATAGATCTGAATACGGATTGTTTTTCCCATGGACAATTATATGTTGCATGTTCAAGAGTCAGTAAACCTGACAATCTATTTATATGCACAGACAATGGGACAGCGAAGAATGTTGTATATTCGCATGTTTTACGTAGTTAAAAACATATATTTATATCTATCTCTATTCACAGGTGGGACACAGGGACACAACTACAATGGCGCGTAACTAATATGGCGCGTAACAACTTACGCGCGCGGGGGGGCTTGGGGGGGGCGAAGCGCCCCACCAACTAGGTGTTGGGGTGGCGCGAAGCGCCACCCCAACAGCTAGTATATATATATATGCATATATATATATATATATATATATATATATATATATATATATATATATATATATATATATATATATATATATATATATATATATATATATATATATATATAAAATATATATATATAAATATATATTTATATATATATATATATATATATATATATATATATATATATATATCTATATATATAAAAATAAGTTGTCTGTCCGTTACGCCAGATTATATCTTCTATATATATAAAAGAAAACAAACTAAAATGTAAAAACTGGAAATACCATAAATATTTCGAAATATTTTGACAATAGATTGAAGTAATTCGAAAAAAGAAAAATGGTAAAAACTAAAAAGAAAACACTAAAAAGAAAAAACTAAAAAAAAAATTAAAATTAAAAAAATTAAAAAAAGAAAAAACCTAAAAAGAAAAAACGTAAAAAAATAAAAAAGATAAAAAACTAAAAAAAGCTAAAAAAGCTAAAAAACTAAAAAAAAAGAAAAAACTAAAAAAACTGGGAATTGCACAAATATTTCAATATATTTATACAGTAGATTAAAGTAATTCGAAAACCTTAAAACAGATACTCCAAATTTTGAGGTTTAATATAAATTGTTGGAGCTTTCGCATGCTTGGCACGTAAAGATTTTTCCAAGTGTCAATGTTAGAATGAACATTGACAAATTGAAGAAAACAAATCAATAAAAAGAAGAAACTAAAAAAAAAGAAAAAACTAAAAAAGAAAAAAAACTAAAGAAGAAACTGTATCTATATATATAAAAATCTATATATATAAAAATAAGTTGGTTGTCTTTTATGTCTGTTACTCCAGATTATATCTTATCTATATATAAAAATAAGTTGTATGTATTTTTGTATTGAGGGTTTGCATATGACGTCTGAAAAATAAAGAAGAAAAAGAAAACTGAAAAAAGAAAAATGGTAAAAAACTAAAAAAAAACTAAAAAGAAAAAACTAAAAAATAAAAAAAAAATAAAAAAAGAAAAAACTTAAAAAGAAAAAATGAAAAAAAAAATAAAAAAATAAAAAGGTAAAAAACTAAAAAGAAAAAAAACTAAAAAAAGAAAAAACTAAAAAAACTGGGAATTGCACAAATATTTCAATATATTTTGACAAAAGATTAAGGTAATTCGAAAACTTTAAAACAGATACCCAAAATTTTGAGGTTTATTATAAATTGTTGAAGCTTTAGCTTGCTTGGCACGTAAAGATTTTTCCAAGTGTCAATGTTAGAATGAACATTGACAAATTGAAGAAAACAAATCAATAAAAAGAAGAAACTTAAAAAAGAAAAACTAAAAAAGAAAAAAACTAAGAAAACAAAAAACTAAAAAAGAAAAAAAACTGAAATGAAGCTGTATCTATCTATCTATATATATAAAAATAAGTTGTCTGTGTGTGGATCTGTGTGTGGATCAGGTGACGTCATGTTTGTCCGCATATGACGTCTGAATTATTTCACACTAATACAAAAGAAGAAAAAAACTAAAAAAGGTAAAAACTACAAAAAAAACTAAAAAGAAAAAAAAAACTAAAAAAGCTAAAAAACTAAAAAAAACTAAAAAAAGGTAAAAATCTATTAACTAAAAAAAAACTGAAAAAAATAAAAAAAGGCAAAAACTACAAAAAAAATAAAAACTAATAAAAAAACTAAAAAAGCTAAAAAACTAAAAAAACTAAAAAAAACTAAAAAAAGGTAAAAAACTAAAAAAAACTAAAAACTAAAAAAGAAAAAAACTAAAAAAAAGGAAAAAACTGAAAAATAAAAGAGAAAAAGAAAACTAAAAAAATATGAATAAATATATATAAAAATAAGTTGTTTGTGGGTTATGTCTGTCTGTCTGTCTGTCGAGTGACGTCGTGTTTGTCCGCATATGACGTCTGAATTATTTCACACTAATACAAAAGAAGAAAAAAAACTAAAAAAGGTAAAAACTACAAAAAAAACTAAAAAGAAAAAAAACTAAAAAAGCTAAAAAACTAAAAAAAGGTAAAAAACTAAAAACTAAAAAAAACTGAAAAAACTAAAAAAAGGCAAAAACTAAAAAAAACTAAAAACTAATAAAAAAACTAAAAAAGCTAAAAAACTAAAAAAACTAAAAAAAGGTAAAAAACAAAAAAAAACTAAAAACTAAAAACGAAAAAACTAAAAAAAGGAGAAAACTGAAAAATAAGAGAAAAAGAAAACTAAAAAAATATTAATAAATATAAAAAATATAAATATAAATATAATATAAATTAGCAATCAACAAAGCACCGAGACACAAATGACGACCGGGACACAGGGAGTATAAATGACGATCAGGACATAAGTAAAAAAAAAAAACTAAAAAAACTAAAAAAATGGTAAAAACTACAAAAAAACTAAAAACTAATAAAAAAACTAAAAAATCTAAAAATCTAAATAAACTAAAAGAGAAAAAAAAGAAAAAAGGAAAAAAATAAAGGAGAAAAACAAAACTAAAAAACGAATGTATATACAGACCGGGACACCGGGATACAAATGACGACCGGGACACAGGGAATATAAATGACGACCGGGACACAGGGACACAACTACAATGGGGACGCCGGGGGGCACAGGGGGATATAAATGACGACCGGGACACCGGGACACAAGGAATATAAATGACACCCGGGACACTCAAAGAGAAATCACAGACTGGAACACCGGGACACAAATGACGACCGGGACACAGGGAATATAAATGACGACCGGGACACAGGGACATAACTACAAAGGGGACGCCGGGGTGCACAGGGGGATATATAAATGACGATGGCGACTCAGGGAATGGTCGATTAGTAATCACCATCAACAAAGCTCAAGGGCAATCATTAGAATCATGAGGTATAGATCTGAATACGGATTGTTTTCCCATGGACCATTATATGTTGCATGTTCAAGAGTCGGTAAACCTGACAATCTATTTATATGCACAGACAATGGGACAGCAAAGAATGTTGTATATTCGCAAGTTTTACGTAGTTAAAAACATATATATATATATATATATATATATATATATATATATATATATATATATATATAATATATATATATATATATATATATATATATATATATATATATATATATATATATATATATATCTATATTCACAGGTGGGACATAGGGACACAACTACAATGGCGCGTAACTAATATGGCGCGTAACGACTTACGCGCGCGGGGGGGCTTGGGGGGGCGCGAAGCGCCCCCACCAACTAAGTGTTGGGGTGGCGCGAAGCGCCACCCCAACAGCTAGTATATATATATATATATATATATCTATATATATAAAAATAAGTTGTCTGTGGATCTGTGGATCTGTGGATAAGGTGACGTCATGTTTCTGTGTCGGCTGACGTCATGAAATTAGTTGTCGTCATTTTTGTTATGACGATGCTTAGTATATTGTAAAACACATTAATTTGGTTAATAATATACCAGTTAAAACACCAAAATGAACATGCTGGAGTAGTCACTCGGTGAGAGAGGGTGTCAGAACGGAGAATGAAGGTCCCAGGTTCAAATCCTGGTTAGGCTAAAAAAGGTAAAAAACTAAAAACTAAAAAAAAAACTGAAAAACTAAAGAAAAGGCAAAAACTACAAAAAAAACTAAAAACTAATGAAAAAAATAAGAAAGCTAAAAAACGAAAAAAACTAAAAAAACTAAAAACTAAAAAAAAACTAAAAAAAAGGAAAAAACTGAAAAATAGAAGAGAAAAAGAAAACTAATAAAATTAAGAGTGAGAGAGGGTGTCAGAACGGAGAATGAAGGTCCCAGGTTCAAATCCTGGTTAGGCTAAAAAAGGTAAAAAACTAAAAACTAAAAAAAAAACTGAAAAAACTAAAAAAAGGCAAAAACTACAAAAAAAACTAAAAACTAATGAAAAAAATAAAAAAGCTAAAAAACTAAAAAAACTAAAAACTAAAAAAAAACTAAAAAAAAGGAAAAAACTGAAAAATAGAAGAGAAAAAGAAAACTAATAATATTAAGAATAAAAATAAAAAAAAATAAAAAAGATAAAAACTAAAAAAAAAGTAAAAAAAAAACGAAAAAAAACTAAAAAAGCTAAAAAAAGAAGGTAAAAACCAATGAAAAACTAAAAAGAAAAAAAGGAAAAAAACTAAAAAAAAATTTCATCTAAAAAACTAAAAAAAACTAAAAAAGGTAAAAACTAAAAGAACTAAAAAAGAAAAAAAACCTAAAAAAAGGAAAAAAACTGAAAAATAAAGGAGAAAAAGAAAACTAAAAAAATATAAATAAAAATAAAAAAACTAAAAAGATAAAAACTTTAAAAAAAACTAAAAAGAAAAAAGAAAAAACTAAAAAACCTAAAAAAAGGTCAAAACCAATAAAAAAAAACTAAAAGGAAAAAAAGGGAAAAAATTAAAAATTTATTTCATCATATACCAATTCAAAAACGAATGTATACCGGGATGACGACCGGGACACAGGGAATATAAATGACACAACTACAACGGGGACGCCGGGGGGCACAGGGGGGATATAAATGACGACCGGGACACTCAAAGAGAAATCACAGACTGGGACACCGGGACACAAGTGACGACCGGGACATAGGGACACAACTACAATGGCGCGTAACTAATATGGCGCGTAACGACTTACGCGCGCGGGGGGGTGTCCCGGTGCCACCCCAACACCAACTAGGTGTTGGGGAAGCGCCACCCCAACAGCTAGTATATATATATATATATATATATATATATATATATATATATATATATATAATATATATATATATATATATATATATACTAGCTGTTGGGGTGGCGCTTCGCGCCACCCCCAACACCTAGTTGGTGGGGGCGCTTCGCCCCCCCCCCCAAGCCCCCCCGCGCGCGTAAGTCGTTACGCGCCATAATAGTTACGCGCCATTGTAGTTGTGTCCCTATGTCCCACCTGTGAATATAGATAGATATATATATATGGTTTTAACTACGTAAAACTTGCGAATATACAACATTCTTTGCTGTCCCATTGTCTTTGCATATAAATAGATTGTCAGGTTTACCGACTCTTGAACATGCAACATATAATGGTCCATGGGAAAACAATCTGTATTCAGATCTATACCTCATGATTCTAATGATTGCCCTTGAGCTTTGTTGATGGTGATTGCTAATCGACCATTCCCTGTCCCGGTGTCCCGGTCGTCATTTACATCCCCCTGTTTCCCCCGGTGTCCCCGTTGTAGTTGTGTCCCTGTGTCCCGGTCGTCATTTATATTCCCTGTGTCCCGGGTCCGGTCGTCATTTGTATCCCGGTGTCCCGGTCTGTATATACATTCGTTTTTTAGTTTATTTTTTCTCCTTTATTTTTTTCCTTTTTTTTTCTTTTTTAGCTTATTTAGATTTTTAGATTTTTTAGTTTTTTATTAGTTTTTAGTTTTTTTTCTTTTAGTTTTTTTGTCCCGGTCGTCATTTATATCCCCCTGTTTCCCCCGGTGTCCCCGTTGTAGTTGTGTCCCTGTGTCCCGGTCGTCATTTATATTCCCTGTGTCCCGGTCGTCATTTGTATCCCGGTGTACCGGTCTGTATATACATTCGTTTTTTAGTTTTGTTTTTCTCCTTTATTTTTTTCCTTTTTTTTCTTTTTTAGTTTATTTAGATTTTTAGATTTTTTAGTTTTTTTATTAGTTTTTAGTTTTTTTTTCTTTTTAGTTTTTTTGTAGTTTTTACCTTCTTTTTAGTTTTGTTAATTTTTTTTTTTACTTGTGTCCTGGTCGTCATTTATACTCCCTGTGTCCCGGTGCTTTGTTGATTGCTAATCGAACATTCCTTTTGTCCTGGTCGCTTTCTCTTTGAGTGTCGTCATTTATTTTTTTCTTTTTTAGTTCTTTTAGTTTTTACCTTTTTTAGTTTTTTTTAGTTTTTAGTTTTTTTAGTTTTTTACCTTTTTTTAGTTTTTTAGTTTTTTTAGTTTTTTAGCTTTTTTATTTTTTTTATTAGTTTTTAGTTTTTTTGTAGTTTTTGCCTTTTTTTTAGTTTTTTTAGTTTTTTAGCTTTTTTATTAGTTTTTAGTTTTTTTTGTAGTTTTTGCCTTTTTTTAGTTTTTTAGTTTTTTAGCTTTTTTATTTTTTTTATTAGTTTTTAGTTTTTTTTGTAGTTTTTTGCCTTTTTTTAGTTTTTTCAGTTTTGACGTCACCTGATCCAGTTTTTTCAGGTGACGTCACCTGATCCACGATCCACAGATCCACAGACAACTTATTTTTATATATATAGATAGTTTTTTTTTTTTTACTTATGTCCTGGTCGTCATTTATACTCCCTGTGTCCCGGTGCTTTGTTGATTGCTAATCGAACATTCCTTTTGTCCTGGTCGCTTTCTCTTTGAGTGTCGTCATTTATTAGTTTTTTCCTTTTTTTTTTTAGTTTTTTATTGGTTTTTACCTTTATTTTAGCTTATTTTTCAGTTTTTTTCCTTTTTTTTAGTTTTTTTTTATTTTTTATTTTTTTTAGTTTTTTACCTTTTTTTAGTTTTTTTAGTTTTTTTAGTTTTTTAGCTTTTTACTTTTTTTATTAGTTTTTAGTTTTTTTTTGTAGTTTTTGCCTTTTTTTAGTTTTTTCAGTTTTTTTTTTTAGTTTTTTATTGGTTTTTACCTTTATAGTTTTTTTAGTTTTTTAGCTTTTTTATTTTTTTTATTAGTTTTTAGTTTTTTTTGTAGTTTTTGCCTTTTTTTAGTTTTTTCAGTTTTGACGTCACCTGATCCAGTTTTTTCAGGTGACGTCACCTGACACATCCATCCATCCACAGACAACTTATTTTTATATATATAGATATATATATATATATATATATATATATATATATATATATATATATATATATATATATATATATATATATATATATATATATATATATATATATATATATACTAGCTGTTGGGGTGGCGCTTCGCGCCACCCCAACACCTAGTTGGTGGGGGGCGCTTCGCGCCCCCCCCCCCAAGCCCCCCCGCGCGCGTAAGTCGTTACGCGCCATATTACTTACGCGCCATTGTAGTTGTG
>NC_088863.1:35102769-35133607 GCF_032884065.1 Artemia franciscana
TATCTCACAGTTTCTTATTTTTTAGCCACTGATTCCAATCTTATCTCCTCTGAAGTAGTTCCGTTAAGCCTAAAATATCTCATTCTGATAGACAGTAAATATTTTGACTGACATTCACAATCAAGTATATAAATTTATTCTTTTGCTCTGATTTGGCCTTGATTAAGCGTATGTTTAATCCATTTTGACTGTCTTGCAAAGAAATAATATTCTTTGATAGAAAGAGAATATATATATATATATATATATATATATATATATATATATATATATATATATACATACATATATATATATATATATATATATATATATATATACATATATATATATATATATATATATATATATATATATATATATATATATATATATATATATATATATATCTATATATATAAAAATAAGTTGTCTATGTGTGGATCTGTGGATGGATCAGGTGACGTCATGTTTGTCCGCATATGACGTCTGAATTATTTCACACTAATACAAAAGAAGAAAAAAACTAAAAAGGTAAAAACTACAAAAAAAACTAAAAAGAAAAACAAACTAAAAAAGCTAAAAAACTAAAAAAAACTAAAAAAAGGTAAAAATCTAATAACTAAAAAAAACTGAAAAAAATAAAAAAAGGCAAAAACTACAAAAAAAATAAAAACTAATAAAAAAACTAAAAAAGCTACAAAACTAAAAAACTAAAAAAAACTAAAAAAAGGTAAAAAACTAAAAAAAACTAAAAACTAAAAAAGAAAAAAACTAAAAAAAAGGAAAAACTGAAAAATAAAAGAGAAAAGAAAACTAAAAAAATATGAATAAATATATATAAAAATAAGTTGTTTGTGGGTTATGTCTGTCTGTCTGTCTGTCGAGTGACGTCGTGTTTGTCCGCATATGACGTCTGAATTATTTCACACTAATACAAAAGAAGAAAAAAAACTAAAAAAGGTAAAAACTACAAAAAAACTAAAAAGAAAAAAAACTAAAAAAGCTAAAAAACTAAAAAAAACTAAAAAAAGGTAAAAAACTAAAAACTAAAAAAACTGAAAAAACTAAAAAAAGGCAAAACTAAAAAAAAACTAAAAACTAATAAAAAAACTAAAAAAGCTAAAAAACTAAAAAAACTAAAAAAACTAAAAAAGGTAAAAAAAAAAAAACTAAAAACTAAAAAAGAAAAAACTAAAAAAAAGGAAAAAACTGAAAAATAAGAGAAAAAGAAAACTAAAAAAATATTAATAAATAAAAAAATATAAATATAAATATAATATAAATTAGCAATCAACAAAGCACCGAGACACAAATGACGACCGGGACACAGGGAGTATAAATGACGACCAGGACATAAGTAAAAAAAAAAACTAAAAAAACTAAAAAAATGGTAAAAACTACAAAAAAACTAAAAACTAATAAAAAAACTAAAAAATCTAAAAATCTAAATAAACTAAAAAAGAAAAAAAAGAAAAAAGGAAAAAAATAAAGGAGAAAAACAAAACTAAAAAACGAATGTATATACAGACCGGGACACCGGGATACAAATGACGACCGGGACACAGGGAATATAAATGACGACCGGGACACAGGGACACAACTACAATGGGGACGCTGGGGGGCACAGGGGGATATAAATGACGACCGGGACACCGGGACACAAGGAATATAAATGACGCCCGGGACACTCAAAGAGAAATCACAGACTGGAACACCGGGACACAAATGACGACCGGGACACAGGGAATATAAATGACGATGGCGACACAGGGAATGGTCGATTAGCAATCACCATCAACAAAGCTCAAGGGCAATCATTAGAATCATGAGGTATAGATCTGAATACGGATTGTTTTCCCATGGACCATTATATGTTGCATGTTCAAGAGTCGGTAAACCTGACAATCTATTTATATGCACAGACAATGGGACAGCAAAGAATGTTGTATATTCGCAAGTTTTACGTAGTTAAAAACATATATATATATATATATATATATATATATATATATATATATATATATATATATATATATATATATATATATATATATATATATATATATATATATATATATCTATATTCACAGGTGGGACATAGGGACACAACTACAATGGCGCGTAACTAATATGGCGCGTAACGACTTACGCGCGCGGGAGGGCTTGGGGGGGGCGCGAAGTGCCCCCACCAACTAGGTGTTGGGTTGGCGCGAAGCGCCACCCCAACAGCTAGTATATATATATATATCTATCTATATATATAAAAATAAGTTGTCTGTCTGTGGATCTGTGGATCAGGTGACGTCATGTTTCTGTGTCGGCTGACGTCATGAAATTAGTTGTCGTCATTTTGCTTTGACGGTGACGTCATTAACGGTATTTGAACGCAAAACCGCGCAGTTAGATGAAAATCCACCTGGACAGCGAGAGTCAAAACATATCAAAACTGAAAATGATAGCGATGATGATTGGGTTTGGGATTTTGACTTGGATAAGGTCATCAATGCCTTCCAGATTTAAGTTAAAAAAACAATGGTTCGTCGATATGTACTTCATAGTGACGCTGAAAAATAAAGAAGAAAAAGAAAACTGAAAAAAGAAAAAAGGTAAAAAACTAAAAAAAAAAACTAAAAAGAAAAAACACTCAAAGAGAAATTACAGACCGGGACACAAATGACGACCGAGACAGAGGGAATATAAGTGACGACCGGGAACCTCAAAGAGAAATTACAGACTGGGACACCCGGACACAAATCACGACCGGGACACAGGGAATATAAATGACGACCGGGACACAGGGACACAACTACAACGGGGACACCGGGGGCACAGGCGGGATATATAAATGACGACCGGGACACAGGGATTGTTCGAATAGAAATTACAGAGCGGGACACCGGGACACAAATGACGACCGGGACACCGGGAAACAGGGAATATAAATGACGACCGGGACACTCAAAGAGAAATTACAAACTGGGACACCGGGACACAAATGACGACTGGGACAGAGGGAATATAAATGACGACCGGGACACAGGGACACATTAGAATAATGAGGTATAGATCTGAATACGGATTGTTTTTCCCATGGACAATTATATGTTGCATGTTCAAGAGTCAGTAAACCTGACAATCTATTTATATGCACAGACAATGGGACAGCGAAGAATGTTGTATATTCGCATGTTTTACGTAGTTAAAAACATATATTTATATCTATCTCTATTCACAGGTGGGACACAGGGACACAACTACAATGGCGCGTAACTAATATGGCGCGTAACGACTTACGCGCGCGGGGGGGCTTGGGGGGGGCGCGAAGCACCCCACTAACTAGGTGTTGGGGTGGCGCCAAGCGCCACCCCAACAGCTAGTATATATATATATATATATATATATATATATATATATATATATATATATATATATATATATATATAGATATATTGCCAGCAATTGATCTGAAAATGTTTGACCAGAGTCATCGTTTTGCAATCGGACACGCATATTTGTAGTTAATTTTAATATTTTTACGTGTGCCCATAAATTAGAATTTTTCAGGCAAGCATTCATTTCCTTGCTGTTCTTTTGATTCCTCGGCACGCTTTCTTTTCTGACTTTCTCTATCAGCAGCAAGTTTTTTGGCATAGACTCTTTGAGCATCTTCATCGGCTTTTGCCATTGTAAGTTCATCAGTCATTTTAAACTTAAACATTAATAGATTTCTACGTGAACATATATGTCTTAAATATCTTTAATGACGTCACCGTTATAGCAAAAATGACGACAACTAACTTCATGACGTCAGTCGACACAGAAACATGACGTCACCTGACAGACAGACACACAGACAGACAACTTATTTTTATATATATATCTTCTATATATATAAAAATAAGTTGTCTGTCTGTCTGTGGATGTGTGGATGGATGTGTCAGGTGACGTCACCTGAAAAAACTGGATCAGGTGACGTCAAAACTGAAAAAACTAAAAAAGGCAAAAACTACAAAAAAAACTAAAAACTAATAAAAAAAATAAAAAAGCTAAAAAACTAAAAAAACTATAAAGGTAAAAACCAATAAAAAACTAAAAAAAAAACTGAAAAAACTAAAAAAAGGCAAAAACTACAAAAAAAAACTAAAAACTAATAAAAAAAGTAAAAAAGCTAAAAAACTAAAAAAACTAAAAAAAACTAAAAAAAGGTAAAAAACTAAAAAAAATAAAAAATAAAAAAAAAATAAAAAAAGGAAAAAACTGAAAAATAAGCTAAAATAAAGGTAAAAACCAATAAAAAACTAAAAAAAAAGGAAAAAACTAATAAATGACGACACTCAAAGAGAAAGCGACCAGGACAAAAGGAATGTTCGATTAGCAATCAACAAAGCACCGGGACACAGGGAGTATAAATGACGACCAGGACATAAGTAAAAAAAAAAAAACTATCTATATATATAAAAATAAGTTGTCTGTGGATCTGTGGATCGTGGATCAGGTGACGTCACCTGAAAAAACTGGATCAGGTGACGTCAAAACTGAAAAAACTAAAAAAAGGCAAAAACTACAAAAAAACTAAAAACTAATAAAAAAAAATAAAAAAGCTAAAAAACTAAAAAAACTAAAAAAAGGCAAAAACTACAAAAAAAACTAAAAACTAATAAAAAAGCTAAAAAACTAAAAAAACTAAAAAAAAGGCAAAAACTACAAAAAAACTAAAAACTAATAAAAAAAATAAAAAAGCTAAAAAACTAAAAAAACTAAAAAAACTAAAAAAAGGTAAAAAACTAAAAAACTAAAAACTAAAAAAAAACTAAAAAAGGTAAAAACTAAAAGAACTAAAAAAGAAAAAAATAAATGACGACACTCAAAGAGAAAGCGACCAGGACAAAAGGAATGTTCGATTAGCAATCAACAAAGCACCGGGACACAGGGAGTATAAATGACGACCAGGACACAAGTAAAAAAAAAATTAACAAAACTAAAAAGAAGGTAAAAACTACAAAAAAACTAAAAAGAAAAAAAAACTAAAAACTAATAAAAAAACTAAAAAATCTAAAAATCTAAATAAACTAAAAAAGAAAAAAAAAGGAAAAAAAGCACCAATATATTAAATTAGATTATTAGAGACTTGGTTCTGTTAGTACAGCGCTGGACTACAAGTTAGATTATAATGTGTTCGATTCCTGCTTGGACTTTTTTTCAATCACGGTTCATCCCTTCTTATGATTACTTTTCGGATAATCCACTATTTATGCAAATGTGATACACTCATTTTTTAAAGCATATCCCGGGAAGGCTCATTTTAAAGCTAATGCTCATACCCACTTACTTTTTTAAATCAATTTTACCATCTATAAGTGCCATACAACACTAAAAATGGCACTTTTGGTGCCACTTCTTAAGTAGAAGATTTTGGAAGTATAAAATGGTACCATTGCAATAATTATGGGTATCATTGCAATAATTATGGTCCAAGGCCTTTAAATGTAGTATATAGGGATCTTTCACGTATACTCTACCTCCAAACCCTTTTAATGAGTTCCATAAATCGTCTACTCATATTAGAAGTAAAAGACCATTGCAAAAACAAATTAACTAAAACTAACAAGAGCTAAGAGCTCATATGGCATGAGCTCTAGCAAAATTCTAAGGATCAATAGGTTGATTTGAAAGGAAAATCAGAGGCTTAATACCGGTAAGGATTTAAAATAAGAGCTCTGAGACACCAGGTCCTTCTAAATATAAAAATTCAATAAGAACCGATCACCCATTCGTACGTTAAAAATATCTTATTTTTTCTAATTTTTCCTCTCCCTTAAGCCCCTCAGATGGTCGAAACTGGGAAAATAACTTTATCAAGTCAATTTGTGCAGGTCCCTGACATGCCTTCCAATTTTATCGTCCTAGCACGTCCAGAAGCACCGAACCCGCCAAAGCACTGGACCCCCCTAACTCCCCCAAAGAGAGCGGATCCATTCCGGTTGCGTCAATCACATATCTACGACATTTGCTTATTCTAACCACCAATTTCAATCCCGTTCTCTCCACTCTAAGCGTTTTTCCAGATTTCCGGTTTCCCCCCAACTCCCTCCAATGTAACCAGATTTGGTTGGAATTTAAAATAAGAGCTCTGAGACATGGATTCCTTCTAAATATCAAATTTCATTAATATCCGGTTACCTGTTCGTAAGTTAAAAATACCTCCATTTTTACGAATTAACATCCCATCAAGTTTCATTCCGATCTCTCCACTCTAATTGTTTTCTAAGATTTCCGATTTCCAAGATTTCTGTTTCCCCCTCCACCTCCCTAAAACCCCGGATCCGATTCGAATTGAAAATGGAGCATCTGAGACACAAGATCTTTCTATATATCAAGTTTCATCAAGTTCCGATCAAGTTCCGATTCACGTTTTCCAAGATTTCTGGTTTCCTTCTCCAACTCCTCCCGATGTCACTGGATCTTGTCGGGATTTTAAATAAGGGCTCTGAAGCACAAGACCCTTCTAATATCAAATTTCATTAAGATCTGATCACCCGTTTGTAAGTTAAAAATATCTCGCTTTTCTATCTTTTTTAATTAACCCCCCCCCCCAGCTCCCCCTAAGAGAGCCAATCCGGTCTGTTTATTTCAATCACATATCTAGGACTTGTGTAATTCTTTCCACCAACTATCATCACGATCTCTCCACTCTAAGGGTTGGCCAAAATTTCCAGTTTCTCCCTCCAACTCCCCCCGATGTCACCGGATCCAGTCAGGATTTAAAATAAGAGCTTTGAGACACGAGGTCCTTCCAAAAATTAAATTTCATTATGATCCAATCACCCGTTCATAAGTTAAAAATACCTAATTTTTTCTAATTTTTCCAGATTACCGAATTAAGTCCTCCCAACTCCCCTAAAAAAGCGGATCCGATCTGGTTATCTCAATCACGTATCTAGGACTTGTGCTTATTCTTCCCACCAAGCTCCATCCCGATTTCTCCACTCTAACCGTTATCCAAGATTTCTAGTCCCCCCAACTCCCCCCAATGACACTGGATCCGGTCGGGATTTAAAATAAGAGGTCTGAGTCACGAGGTCCTTCTAAAAATCAAATTCTATTAAGTTCCAATTACTCGTTCGTAAGTTAAAAATACCTCATTTTTTCAAATTTTTCGAATTACCCCCCACCCCCCAAATCCCCCAAAGAGAGCGGATCCGTTCCGGTTATGTCAATCACGTATCTAGGACTTTTGCTCATTTTTCCTACCAAGTTTCATCTCGATCCCTCCACTCTAAGCGTTTTGCAAGATTTCAGGTTTTCCCCTCCAACTCCCCCCAATGTCACCGGATCCAGTCAGGGTTTAAAATAAGAGCTCTGAGACACAATATCCTTCTAATACCCTGCACAATATCCTGCCAAATTTCATCGTCCTAGCTTATCTGGAAGTGCCCAAACTAGCAAAATCGAGATAGACAGACAGACCGACAGAAATTGCGATCACTATCTGTCACGTGGTAAATACCAAGTGCCATAAAAACTTTTTAACTCAAATTTTACCAAAAATTAAGCTTAAATGATCAACGGTTTTGAATTGAACCTTCAAATTTCACTCTTCGACGAAGCCTGTGTTTTAGTTCTAACGGTGGTAACTGAGGAGAAGGGACATCCTTGTCCACTTGGTATTTTTGGTTTTACCTAGGTTTTGAAAAATAAGTTTTCAACTGAAACAATGGAGTGACAACGAAAATTAGCACCTTACTGAAAACACAAACTGATTTTAGTTTTGGTATAGTAAAAGCAAACCAATTAAAGACACTTTTTAAAATAAAAATAAAGCATTTTAGGATTGTCGCTTTGGTTTTTTTGTTCGTTTAATTGGTATCACTTCTGCACGATGGCTCACTTCAATGAATGGCTCTCGTTTTGATTCTAAAAAGGACATGTCATGATTATCAAACAGTTCGTGGTAACGAACTGTAGTAAGGAGCAACCCGGCTCATTAGTAACCAAAACTCTAAAAAATGGAATTTTGATACCAATAGCTACATCAAAAGAATTGCATTTTAATGCTGATTTTAAATATATAAATTTCATCAAGTTTAGTCTTACCCATCAAAAGTTATGAGCCTGAGAAAATTTACGTTTTCTTAGAAAATAGGGGGGAACACCCACTAAAAGTCATAGAATTTGAACGAAAATCACACCATCAGATTCAGCGTATCAGATAACCCTACTGTAGAAGTTTCAAGCTCCTATCTACAAAAATGTGGAATTTTGTAGTTTTTGCCAGAAGGCAGATCACAGATGCGTGTTTATTTGTTTTTTTTTTTTTTTTTTTTTCCCCAGGGGTGATCATATCGACCCAGTTGTCCTAGAATGTTGCGAGAGGACTCATTCTAACGGAAATGAAAAGTTCTAGTGCCCTTTTTAAGTGACCAAAAAATTGGAGGGCATCTAGGCCCCCTCCCACGCCAATTATTTTCCCAAAGTCAACGGATCAAAATTCTGAAATAGCCATTTTATTCAGCGTAGTCGAAAAACCTTATAACTATGTCTTTGAGAGACGACTTACTCCCCCACAGTCCCCGTGGGAGGGGCAACAAGTTACAAACTTTGACCAGCGCTTACATATAGTAATGGTTATTGGGAAGTGTACAGGCGTTTTCAGAAGGATTTTTTTGGTTGGGGGGAGGGGTTGAGAAGAGGGGTATAGGCTGGGGGAGCTTTACATCGAGAATTTGTCATGGGAGAAGAAAATTTCCATGAAGGGAGTGCAGGATTTACTAGCATTATTTAAAAAAAAAACAATGAAAAAATAAATATGAAAAAGTTTTTTTCAGCTGGAAGTAAAGAGCAGCATTAAAACTTAAAAGAAACAGAAATTATTATCCATGTGAGGGGCTGACCTCCTCCTAATACCTCGCTCTTTACGCTAAAGTATTTTAGTAATTTGAACTATTTATTCTACGGCTTTTGTGATTCAGGGGTCATTCTTAATGAATTGGGACAAACTTTAAGCTTTAGTGTAAAGAGCGAGGTACTGACGAGGGGGCGAACCCCCTCATATGTGTAATAAAAACATGAGAATAAAAAATTCTTTACGTAAGCTAGTTTATAAGTTACGTATATCTTTTACTAATAAAAAGATTCGTAAAAAAATAAAACTTCTAGTTGCCTTTTTAATTAACCAAAAAATCGGAGGGCAACTAGGCTTCCTCCCTCGCTCTTTTTTTCTCAAAATCATTCGATCAAAACTATGAGAAAGCCATTTAGCCAAAAAAAAAAATATGCAAATTTCGTTTTAATTATTCCTCTGTGGAGAGCCAAAATCAAAACATGCATTGATTCAAAAACGTTCAGAAATTAAATAAAAAAAACAAGTTTTTTTAACTGAAAGTAAGGAACGACATTAAAACTTAAAACGAACAGAAATTACTTCGTATATGAAAGGGGCTGCTTCCTCATCAACACCCCGCTCTTTACGCTAAAGTTTTTTACTGTTTTAAAAAGAAGAATTGAGAGAAAGAGTCAAACTTTAGCGGAAAGAGCGAGGCGTTGATGAGGAAGCAGCCCCTTTAATATACGAAGTAATTTCTGTTCGTTTTAAGTTTTAATGTCGCTCCTTACTTTCGGTTAAAAAAAGTTGTTTTTTTTATTTAATTTTGTAGACAAGTTCAAAGTAAAGCCATCCTAACAGTATTAGGACTATAGACTAGGTTGAGAATTTGTATCATACCATGAAATTCACTGTTGTATAGAGAGAAATAACCGGTATTCCAGATTTCATATTATGTCGTATTTTATCTTCATTTTAAGTAATACGAAAGCATATTTCTTGAAAGTTAAGTCTGTTTACTCCTCACTATTGGTATAGCTGTCGAGACCAAAATGCTACCTGATAAGTCAATCCAATATTTATGTGTGCTGTTCGATGATTTTCTGGTTATTAAAAAAAGATTTAATTTTGCACTTGCGTTTTAAGATAATTTTAATTGTGTTACTGATGTGACAACTGGTTTAAGACTATGAAAAGCTTTATAGATTAGTTTATTGTTGTCAGGCTACATGCTCACTTTTGACTCCCAGATCAACATTCCTGTTTTTTTATGCTTGGCTTTTATGTTTTCAGTAAAGCGCTAGTTTTCTATAATCCTAGAAACATAGGGAACATAATTAGTTGTTTTATTTGTACTAGTTTTATTGATATATATTAGATAGGCTGTGAAGTAATAATTTGGTACTTTTGTCTTATAGCCACCTCGCTCAAGATCTTGTATCGCGAACATGGGACAAGAACCGGTTTTAATGGTCTTTACACCAGACAACATTAGCTTCGGCTCGGTGGGAAACTACGTTGTAGCTTTATTTTAATTAAATATTTTGTTGGTATTTCGGTTAGATTAGATTAGGTTAGTTTAGGTTACGTATGTAATATAATGCGGTGTGGGCGGCCCCTCTTCCATAATTATTGGTTGTAGTCTTCACAGTCTTGTTGATAAAGCATTATATTTTCATCATGTTTTGTTTTATTAGCATTAACCAAACTTCACTTCTCGATGCAACTTGAGTGTGGTGGCTAAAAGGCGCAAGTGCCAATTATTTTTGTCCATTTTAAGTTTCATCTTCGCTCTTTACTTCCTTTGGAAAAACTTCTGTTTTTTAAAAGTAATTATTCTAAGAAAAGAAACTTCTCTCTCCGTATAGAATACACTACTCGAAATTTTTAAAAGTAAAAGCAACAGTCAGCGAATTAGTCATGATAATCAGGGGCTTAAATTACTATGGGCCAGGGGGGCAACTGCCCCCACTTACCAACCCCAGTTTGCCCTCTAGGCCCCATTATGTCCCCCACTGACCCCCCAGCTGAATTTTCTTCAAAATTCTAGTCAGAACTAAGATAAGCCTGCATAATTCAAGTATCAAGAGAAAAGGGTTAGTTTTCATTAGTATGTCTATGGCCAGATTTAAAGCTATAGCGCTTCTAGGCCCAAGCGATTTTGCCGCTTCCTTTACCGTGATTTTCGAGTAAATCTCCGAATATTCGGGGATAGTGGAAGCACTGAACAGAACGCAACTGATGAGCCAAAAATAATGAAAGAAAGAGTTAATACCGAACTCTCAGCTTCCATTCTTGGGATAAATCTGACAATTTAAAAGTGGTCGCGGAATTCCTGTGTTGTTTGAAAATACCTTTTCTGTGAATAGGCAGCGCAGTGGCGGAGTGAACCTGGAACTTTGACGATAAACCACATCATTTCAGTTTTGTTATAAAAACCTGTTGGCAAATCCAGGCCTGAGTACATCTTTGCCATTATGGAACTATATGACTCGTTTTTTACTCTCATTTACGCTTGATTTGAGAAAAATGGCTCTAACTTCCCCCCAACCCCGAAGGATTTTGAAAAAATTACGCCACTGATGATAATAGCAACAGCACAAAACATGGAAATAAAACTTACTCATTTTCACTAATCAGAAATCCTAAAACATTCACTGAAATAGATAAGAAGCTAACATAAGGTTCCGTTTCCTCTCTATCTTGGGATGGCAAGCGATAAAATATAGAGCAATTTTGGTTGTCTCTAGCTGATACACATCAAGACTGGTTCAGAACTCATCGTTAATGATGTTGCATGCTCAGTGTATATCTGAAAGCAAATAAAAGCGTGTCTATATACTGGTTTCCGAAATAGCGTATACTTTAAGTTGTTTTAAGTGTATGTTTTAAATAGCGCATGTTTTAAGAGTAGAGCTTCCGAAAATGTTTAAAATCTAATTCTCCTTCTGTCCAGAATGAATTTTAAAAAAGGAAAACTGGAAAGATAGTATTTTATTTCAAGAAAAAAACACTAGTAATTTCTTTTGGAGAAAATTGAATTGGGTACCAAAACAGTAGTTTCAAAAATAACATTTAATTCCAGAGTGTTGTGTTAAGTGTCAGGTCTGACAGCCCCACCGCGACCACTTCCACCGCAATATCTATATATATAAAAATAAGTTGTCTGTGTGTGGATCTGTGGATCAGGTGACGTCATGTTTGTTCGCATATGACGTCTGAATTATTTCACACTAATACAAAAGAAGAAAAAAACTAAAAAAGGTAAAAACTACAAAAAAAAACTAAAAAGAAAAAATAACTAAAAAAGCTAAAAAACTAAAAAAAACTAAAAAAAGGTAAAAATCTAATAACTAAAAAAAAACTGAAAAAAATAAAAAAAGGCAAAAACTACAAAAAAAATAAAAACTAATAAAAAAAACTAAAAAAGCTAAAAAACTAAAAAAAACTAAAAAAAAACTAAAAAAAGGTAAAAAACTAAAAAAAGCTAAAAACTAAAAAAGAAAAAAACTAAAAAAAAGGAAAAAACTGAAAAATAAAAGAGAAAAAGAAAACTAAAAAAATATGAATAAATATATATAAAAATAAGTTGTTTGTGGGTTATGTATGTCTGTCTGTCTGTCGAGTGACGTCGTGTTTGTCCGCATATGACGTCTGAATTATTTCACACTAATACAAAAGAAGAAAAAAAACTAAAAAAAGGTAAAAACTACAAAAAAAAAACTAAAAAGAAAAAAACTAAAAAAGCTAAAAAACTAAAAAAAAACTAAAAAAAGGTAAAAAACTAAAAACTAAAAAAAACTGAAAAAACTAAAAAAAGGCAAAAACTAAAAAAAAACAACTAATAAAAAAACTAAAAAAGCTAAAAAACTAAAAAAACTAAAAAAAGGTAAAAAAAACAAAAAAACTAAAAACTAAAAAAGAAAAAAATAAAAAAAAGGAAAAAACTGAAAAATAAGAGAAAAAGAAAACTAAAAAAATATTAATAAATATAAAAAATATAAAGATAAATATAATATAAATTAGCAATCAACAAAGCACCGAGACACAAATGAAGACCGGGACACAGGGAGTATAAATGACGACCAGGACATAAGTAAAAAAAAAACTAAAAAAACTAAAAAAATGGTAAAAACTACAAAAAAACTAAAAACTAATAAAAAAACTAAAAAATCTAAAAATCTAAATAAACTAAAAAAGAAAAAAAAGAAAAAAGGAAAAAAATAAAGGAGAAAAACAAAACTAAAAAACGAATGTATATACAGACCGGGACACCGGGATACAAATGACGACCGGGACACAGGGAATATAAATGACGATCGGGACACAGGGACACAACTACAATGGGGACGCCGGGGGGCACAGGGGGATATAAATGACGACCGGGACACCGGGACACAAGGAATATAAATGACGCCCGGGACACTCAAAGAGAAATCACAGACTGGAACACCGGGACACAAATGACGACCGGGACACAGGGAATATAAATGACGACCGGGACACAGGGACATAACTACAAAGGGGACGCCGGGGTGCACAGGGGGATATATAAATGACGATGGCGACTCAGGGAATGGTCGATTAGCAATCACCATCAACAAAGCTCAAGGGCAATCATTAGAATCATGAGGTATAGATCTGAATACGGATTGTTTTCCCATGGACCATTATATGTTGCATGTTCAAGAGTCGGTAAACCTGACAATCTATTTATATGCACAGACAATGGGACAGCAAAGAATGTTGTATATTCGCAAGTTTTACGTAGTTAAAAACATATATATATATATATATATATATATATATATATATATATATATATATATATATATATATATATATATATATATATATATATATATATATATATATATATATATATATATATATATATATATCTATATTCACAGGTGGGACCTAGGGACACAACTACAATGGCGCGTAACTAATATGGCGCGTAACGACTTACGCGCGCGGGGGGGCTTGGGGGGGGGGGGGCGAAGCGCCCCCACCAACTAGGTGTTGGGGTGGCGCGAAGCGCCACCCCAACAGCTAGTATATTATAAAATCATAAAGCATACGTTTAACATAAAACGAGAGATCCCCAGGCTCTTTGCGCTAAAGTTTTTTTAAATACTCGGGAAGTAAAGTTCGATTAATGCTAATGAAATCAAACAAAATACGATATGAAAATATGACAAAATATGATGATTCGTTTCAAGATATGAAAACGAAATCAAACAAAATATGAGAAATCAAATAAAATCATATAATAGTTTAGAAACAAATCTGGGCTCTTTATTTGAACATTGGGGGGGGAGGTAAAGGATAGCATATATCAAATACGTAACCTAACCAAACCAAAATATCAACTAAATACTTAAATAGAATATAGCTATAATTTATCTTCCAACCAAGCCAAAGCTAATTGTAAGGTATAAATAAGTTGCTTGACCAGTTTCTTGTGTCATGATCGCATCAATCCCAATCAAAATTCAAATACAAACTTCAAAATTGTTTTTCCATTCTGACAATTGGTCTTAGTTTGCCAATTAAAATTTTTTCAATTGGCCATACAAACTAAAAGTTCTTAAATAAACTTGTCAATTTGGTCAATTATTGGCCCTGTTGCCTCATTATGTTCATTATGTGTTTATTATGTAACAGATAAGTAATGTTTTTTTTAGTAACTTTTAAAAATCTTTTTGTCTCAATTCCATGGTCCTTGTGTCTCAGTGGTCGCTCTTACAGAAATTGAAAAAAATAAAGTCAAACTTTAAAAACGAGCATTGAAAAATATGTATTTTTTTTATTTAATTTCTTATAGTTTTTTCAAATCATGCTCAGACCTAACCAAGATGTGAGAGGGGTACCAGGCCCATAGACCCCCCCCCATTTCTGGTCAATAAATTGCAATAAGTAGCTGTAAATTGGTTAGTACCGTCCTGTCTTTTCAATTTTCCTGCTTAAGCTTTATAATGTTGTATTGTAATTAAAGTTTTTGGACAAAAGTTGAGTAATTAGCCAAACTTTGCGATGAAAAGCAGTTTAGTTGAATATATTCTTAATAATATTTTTATTACAGAATTTAGGGTGGATAGAATTAGGTATTACTGTTCATCTGGACAGAAATTTATATATATATATATATATATATACTAGCTGTTGCTGTGTATATACACCAAGTTGGTGGGTACACCTAGTACCCACCTACCAACTAGAATACACCTAGTTGGGGGGGGGGGTGCTTCGCATCCCCCAAGCCCCCGCGTGCGTAAGTCGTTACGCGCAATATTTGTTACGTGCCATTGTAGTTGGGTCCCCTGTGTCCCACCTGTGAATATGTATATACATATATAAATATATATATATATATATATATATGTATATATATATATATATATATATATATATATATATATATATATATATATATATATATATATATATATATATATATATATATATATATATATATATATAAATAAATAAGTTGTCTGTGTGTGTGTGTGTGTGTGTGTCAAGTGACGTCATGTTTGTGTATCGACTGACGTCATTATAAGGATTGAGCTGTATGCGTCATGAAGTTGTTTGTCGACTGACGAAATTACATACCGGGACACCGGGACACAAATGACGACCGGGACACAGGGAATATAAATGACGACCGGGAACCTCAAAGAGAAATTACAGACTGGGACACCAGGACACAAATCACGACCGGGACACAGGGAATATAAATGACGACCGGGACATAGGGACACAACTGCAACGGGGACGCTTGGGGCACAGGCGGGATATATAAATGACGACGGGGACACAGGGATTGTTCGAATAGAAATTACATACCGGGACACAAATGACGACCGGGACACCGGGACACAGGGAACATAAATGACGACCGGGACACTCAAAGAGAAATTACAAACTGGGATACCGGGACACAAATGACGACCGGGACACAGGGAATATAAATGACGACCGGGACACAGGGACACATCATTAGAATAATGAGGTACAGATCTGAATACGGATTGTTTTTCCCATGGACAATTATATGTTGCATGTTCAAGAGTCAGTAAACCTGACAATCTGTTTATATGCACAGACAATGGAACAGCGAAGAATGTTGCACATATTCGCATGTTTTACGTAGTTGAAAACATATATATATATATATATATATATAAATATATATATATATATATATATATATATATATATATATATATATATATATATATATATATATATATATATATATATGTATGTATATATATATATATATATATATATATATATATATATATATATATATATATATATATATATATATATATATATATATATATATATATATATATATATATATATATATATATATATATATATATATATATATATGTGAGCAACATATACATATATATATATGTGCCACATATACATATATATATATATATATATATATATATATATATATATATATATATATATATATAGAATATGTGCAACATATATATATATATATATATATATATATATATATATATATATATATATATATATATATATATATATATATATATATATATATATATATACTAGCTGTTGGGGTGGCGCTTCGCGTCACCCCAACACCTAGTTGGTGGGGGTGCTTCGTGCCCCCCAAGCCCCTCGCGCGTGTAAGTCGTTACAAGCCATATTAGTTACGCGCCATTGTAGTTGTGTCCCTGTGCCGCACCTGTGAATATAGATAGATATGTATATATATATATATATATATATATATATATATATATATATATATATATATATATATATATATATATATATATATATATATATATATATATATATATATATATATATATATATATATATATATATATATATGTTTTTAACTACGTAAAACTTGCGAATATACAACATTCTTCGATGTCCCATTGTCTGTGCATATAAATTCAGCTTTGTTGATGGTGATTGCTAATCGAACATTCCCTGTGTCCCCGTTGTCATTTATATATCCCCCTGTTCCCCCGGCATCCCCGCTGTAGTTGTGTCCCTGTGTCCCGGTCGTCATTTATACTCCCAGTATCCCGGTATATATATATATATATATATATATATATATATATATATATATATATATATATATATATATATATATATATATATATATATATATATATATATATATATACTAGCTGTTGGGGTGGCGCTTCGCGTCACCCCAACACCTAGTTGGTGGGGGTGCTTCGTGCCCCCCAAGCCCCTCGCGCGTGTAAGTCGTTACAAGCCATATTAGTTACGCGCCATTGTAGTTGTGTCCCTGTGCCGCACCTGTGAATATAGATAGATATGTATATATATATATATATATATATATATATATATATATATATATATATATATATATATATATATATATATATATATATATATATATATATGTTTTTAACTACGTAAAACTTGCGAATATACAACATTCTTCGATGTCCCATTGTCTGTGCATATAAATTGAGCTTTGTTGATGGTGATTGCTAATCGAACATTCCCTGTGTCCCCGTTGTCATTTATATATCCCCCTGTTCCCCCGGCATCCCCGCTGTAGTTGTGTCCCTGTGTCCCGGTCGTCATTTATACTCCCAGTATCCCGGTCGTCATTTGAGTGTCCCTGTCATCATTTATATCTCCCGGTCGTTATTTGTGTCCCAGTGTCCCAGTCTGTAATTTCTCTTTGAGTGTCCCGGTCGTCATTTATATTCCCTGTGTCCCGGTTTTTAGTTTTCTTTTTCTCCTTTATTTTTCAGTTTTTTTCCTTTTTTTAGTTTTTTATTTCTTTTTCAGTTTTTAGTTTTTTTTAGTTTTTTTATTTTTTTCTTAGTATTTAGTTTTTTTTCTTTTTAGTTTTTTTTAGTTATTTTAGTATTTTCTTTTTAGTTCTTTTTTGTAGTTGCTACCTTTTTTAGTTTTTCTTCTTCTTTTGTATTAATGCTAAAGCCAAGGTTCGAACCTGGAACCTCTCGGACCTAGAACCTGGAACATAACGCTTTACCAACTCAGCTACTTCGGCTTGAATACATTCGTTTTTGAATTGGTATATGATAAAATAATTCAGACGTCATATGCGGAAAGACAGACACACAAACAAACAAACAACTTATTTATATATATACTAGCTGTTGGGGTGGCGCTTCGCGCCACTCTAACACCTAGTTGGTGGAGGTGCCCCCCAAGCCCCCCAGCGCGCGCAAGTCGTTACGCGCCATATTAGTTACGCGCCATTGTAATTGTGTCCCTGTGTCCCACCTGTGAATATAGATAGATATATATATATATATATATATATATATATATATATATATATATATATATATATATATATATATTTTTAACTACGTAAAACTTGCGAATGTACAACATTCTTGGCTGTCCCATTGTCTGTGCATATAAATAGATTGTCAGGTTTACCGGCTCTTGAACATGCAACATATAATTGTCCATGGGAAAAACAATCTGTATTCAGATCTGTACCCCATTATTCTAATGATTGCCCTTGAGCTTTGTTGATGGTGATTGCTAATCGAACGTGTCCCTGTCGTCATTTATGTATCCCCCTGTGCCCCCCGGCGTCTCCGTTGTTGTTGTTTCCCTGTGTCCCGGTCGTCATTTGTGTCCCGGTGTCCCAGTCTGTAATTTCTCTTTTAGTGTCGTGGTCGTCATTTATATTCCCTGTGTCCCGGTGTCCCGCTCGTCATTTTTGTCCCGATCGTCATTTGTGTCCCGGTGCCTTGTTGATGGTGATTGCTAATCGAACATTCCTTGTGTCCCGGTTGCTTTCTCTTTGAGTGTCCCGGTTGTCATTTATATTCCCTATGTCCCGATGTCCCGGTCGTCATTTGTGTCCCGATGTCCCGGTGTGTAATTTCGTCAATCAACAAACATAATCATTTATATTCCCTATGTCCTGGTGTCCCGGTCGTCATTTGTGTCCCGATGTCCCGGTGTGTAATTTCGTCAATCAACAAACATGACGTCAGTCGACACACAAACATGACGTCACTCGACACACAGACAACTTATTTTCATATATATAGATGTCCCGGTGTCCCGGTCGTCATTTGTATCCCGATGTCCCGGTGTGTAATTTCGTCAATCAACAAACATGACGTCAGTCGACACACAAACGTGACGTCACTCGACACACACACACACACAGACAACTTAATTTTATATATATGGATATATATATATATTTATATATATATATATATATATATATATATATGGATTATTCTTTATGGTTGATTGTGTGTGGCTATGCTGTTTGACCTATGTGATTGTATGGATGAGTAGGGTTGAGGCCTCATTCAAGTGCTGGTCTATATTAATCACTAATTTAGGAAAACAGTCTTCCTTTTCTCCTTCTGTCTCTTTATTTTATTTTATTTTATTTTTTTATTTTTTTTTTTTTATTATTTTTTTTTTTTTTTTTTTTTTTTTGTGTGTGTTTGTGCTGTAGCATTGGTGATTTCTCTTTTCATGATATATATATATATATATATATATATATATATATATATATATATATATATATATATATATATATATATATATATATATATATATATATATATATATATATATATATATATATATAATATATATATATATATATTACCACGTAAAACTCTATTTTTAAACTACGAAAATACAACATTCTTCGCTGTCCCATTGTCTGCGTATATAAATAGATTGTCAGGTTAACTCTTGAACCTGCAACATATAATTGTCCATGGGAAAAACAATCCGTATTCAGATCTATACCGCATTTTTCTAGTGATTACCCTTGAGCTTTGTTGATGGTGATTGCTAATCTAATATTCCCTGTGTCCCCGTCGTCATTTATATATCCCCCGTGCCCCCTGGGGTCCCCGTTGTAGTTGTGTCTCTGTGTCTCGGTCGTCATTTATATTCCCTGTGTCCCGGTTGTCATTTGTGTCCTGGTCTGTTATTTCTCTTTGAGTGTCCCAGTCGTCATTTATATTCCCCATGTCCCGGTGTCCCGGTCGTCATTTGTGCCCCGGTCTGTAACGTTAACTTATAATGACGCCAGATACAAAGCCTTATATACTTATTATGACGTCATATGCAAACCTGTTTTTTTTACAAAAAACATACAAAAAAACAAAAACGCATACAACTTATATCTATCTATCTATATATATAAAAATAAGTTGTCTGTGTGTGTGTGTGTGTATGTGTCGAATGACGTCTTGTTTGTGTGTGTCGACTGACGTCATGTTTGTTGATTGACAAAATTACACACCGGGACATCGGGACACAAATGACGACCGGGACACCGGGACATCTTATATCTATCTATATATATAAAAATAAGTTGTCTGTCTGTGTGTCTGTCTGTGGATCAGGTGACGTCATGTTTCTGTGTTGACTGATGTCATGAAATTAGTTGTCGTCATTTTTGCTTTGACGGTGACGTCATTCAAGATATTTAAGACATATGTTCACGTAGAAATCTATTAATGTTTAAGTTTACAATGACTGATGAACTTACCATGGCAAACGCCGATGAAGATGCTCAAAGAGTCTATGCCAAAAAACTTGCTGCTGATAGAGAAAGTCAGAAAAGAAAGCGTGCCGAGGAATCAAAAGAACAGCAAGGAAACAGGCTTGAGGCTGATAGAGAAAGAAAGAACAGAAAGCGTGCCGAGGAATCAAAAGAACAGCAAGGAAACAGGCTTGAGGCTGATAGAGAAAGAAAGAACAGAAAGCGTGCCGAGGAATCAAAAGAACAGCAAGGAAACACGCTTGAGGCTGATAGAGAAAAAAAGAACAGAAAGCGTGCCGAGGAACTACCAGAGCAACGCGGAAGCAGACTTGCTGCTAAAAGAGAAAGTGAAAAAAGAAGGCGTGCCGAGGAATTACAAGAACAGCAAGAAATCAGGCTTGCTGCTGATAGAGAAAGTAAGAAAAGAAAGCGTGCCGAGGAATCAGAGCAACCTGAAAGTTATCGCCTGGCATTCAGGTACAACCCAGTCGATGATTATAGCTTGAGTAGATGTGTTCAAATCGGGACAATGTCTAAAATTTGTCCCTATTGCAAGGCCTTGAAATTCAATGGTGAAACAATGGGAATGTGTTGCGCCTCAGGAAAAGTTAAACTTCCTCTATTGGCTGCACCACCAGAGCCATTGAAGACGAATGAATGCTTGCCTGAAAAATTCTAATTTATGGGCACACGTAAAAAAGTTAAAATTAACTACAAATATGCGTGTCCGATTGCAAAACGATGACTCTGGTCAAACATTTTCAGATCAATAGCTGACAATTGGAAACGGAAAGCTCCCAGTAGACTCAATTTCAGGACGTATACAACTACCTGCTGATTTCTGTAATTTAGAGACGTCAAAAAATGAATTGATTGAAAAAGTATTTCCGAATATTCTAAAAAATTATAAAAATAATAAATGGCTAAGTGAAAGAGCGATTCTCGCACCCAAAAATATAGACGTCCACGAAATCAACAATATTGTTTTGACCAAGATTCGAGACCAGGCAGTCCTTTACAAGTCAGTCGACACAGTTTTGGAACTAAATGAAGCGGTTAATTATCCATCTGAATTTTTAAATTCCATAGATCTTTCAGGGTTTCCACCACACGTGCTACAACTAAAAATAGGCGTACCAATAATACTTTTAAGAAATATAAACCCACCAAAGCTTTGCAATGGCACTCGACTTGCCGTAAAAAAAAACAATGGAAAACCTAATAGAGGCCAAAATCTTGACAGGGCCTTTTGAGGGTGAGGCTGTTCTTATTCCTCGCATTCCCATGATTCCAACGGATCTGCCTTTTCAATTTAAAAGATTGCAATTCCCAATTCGATTAGCATTTGCAATCACCATTAACAAAGCTCAAGGTCAATCATTAGAAAAATGTGGTATAGATCTTAATACTGATTGTTTTTTCCCATGGACAATTGTACGTTGCATGTTCGAGGGTCGGTAAACCTGACAATCTATTTATATGCAGAGACAATTGGACAGCGAAGAATGTTGTATATTCGCAAGTTTTACGCAGTTAATTTGTATTGTATCTATCTATCTATCTATCTATATAAAAACGAGTTGTGTGTATGCATGTTTGTTTGTTTGTAAAAAGAGCGTTTGCATATGATGTCATTATTAGTACATACGGCTTTGTATATGCAGAGACAATGGGAAAGCCAAGAATGTTGTATATTCGCAATTTTTTTTTTACGTAGTTTAACTCCTGCAGACGAAATGAATGCTTGCCTAAAAAATTCTAATTTATGGGCACACGTAAAAATATTAAAATTAACTACAAATATGCGTGTCCGATTGCAAAACGATGACTCTGGTCAAACAGTAGACTCAATTTCAGGACGTATACAACTACCTGCTGATTTCTGTAATTTAGTGACGTCCAAAAATGAATTGATTGAAAAAGTATTTCCGAATATTCTAAAAAATTATAAAAATAATAAATGGCTAAGTGAAAGAGCGATTCTCGCACCCAAAAATATAGACGTCCACGAAATCAACAATATTGTTTTGACCAAGATTCGAGACCAGGCAGTCCTTTACAAGTCAGTCGACACAGTTTTGGAACCAAATGAAGCGGTTAATTATCCATCTGAATTTTTAAATTCCATAGATCCTTCAGGGTTTCCACCACACGTGCTACAACTAAAAATAGGCGTACCAATAATACTTTTAAGAAATATCAACCCACCAAAGCTTTGCAATGGCACGCGACTTGCCGTAAAAAAAACAATGGAAAACCTAATAGAGGCCACAATCTTGACAGGGCCTTATGAGGGTGAGGCTGTTCTTATTCCTCGCATTCCCGTGATTCCAACGGATCTGCTTTTTTCAATTTAAAAGACTGCAATTCCCATTCGATTAGTATTTGCAATCACCATTAACAAAGCTCAAGGTCAATCATTAGAAAAATGTGATATAAATCTTAATACTGATTGTTTTTCCCATGGACAATTGTACGTTGCATGTTCGAGGGTCGGTAAACCTGACAATGTATTTATATGCAGCGACAATTGGACAGCGAAGAATGTTGTATATTCGCAAGTTTTACGCAGTTAATTTGTATTGTATCTATCTATCTATCTATCTATATAAAAACGAGTTGTGTGGATGCATGTTTGTTTGTTTGTAAAAAGAGCGTTTGCATATGACGTCATTATTAGTAGATACGGCTTTGTATATGCACAGACAATGGGAAAGCCAAGAATGTTGTTTATTCGCAATTTTTACGTAGTTTGAAACACATATATAAATCTATCTATATTCACAGGTGGGACACAGGGACACAACTACAATGGCGCATAACTAATATGGCGCGTAACGACTTACGCGCGCGGGGGGGCTTGGGGGGGCGCGAAGCACCCCACCAACTAGGTGTTGGGGTGGCGCGAAGCGCCACCCCAACAGCTAGTATATATATAAAAATAAGTTGTCTGTTTGTCTGTTTGTCGAGTGACGTCATGTTTGTGTGTCGACTGACGTCATGTTTGTTGATTGACGAAATTACACACCGGGACATCGGGACACAAATGACGACCGGGACACCGGGACATAGGGAATATAAATGACGACCGGGACACTCAAAGAGAAAGCGACCGGGACACAAGGAATGTTCGATTAGCAATTACCATCAACAAGGCACCGGGACACAAATGACGATCGGGACACAGGGAATATAAATGACGACAGACCGGGACACCGGAACACAAATGATGACCGGGACAAAAATGACGAGCAGGACACCGGGACACAGGGAATATAAATGACGACCGCGACACTCAAAGAGAAATTACAGACTGGGACACCGGGACAGAAATGACGACCGGGACACAGGGAAACAACAACAGCGGGGACGCCAGGGGGCACAGGGGGATATATAAATGACGACAGGGACACAGGGAATGTTCGATTAGCAATCACCATCAACAAAGCTCATGGGCAATCATTAGAATAATGAGGTATAGATCTGAATACAGATTGTTTCTCCCATGGACAATTATATGTTGCATGTTCAAGAGTCGGTAAACCTGACAATCTATTTATATGCAGAGACAATGGGACAGCCAAGAATGTTGTACATTCGCAAGTTTTACGTAGTTAAAAATATATATATATATATATATATACTAGCTGTTGGGGTGGCGCTTCGCGCCACCCCAACACCTAGTTGGTGGGGGCGCTTCGCGCCCCCCCCAAGCCCCCCCCGCGCGCGTAAGTCGTTACGCGCCATATTAGTTACGCGCCATATTAGTTACGCGCCATTGTAGTTGTGTCCCTGTGTCCCACCTGTGAATATAGATAGATTTATATATGTGTTTCAAACTACGTAAAAATTGCGAATATACAACATTCTTGGCTTTCCCATTGTCTGTCCATATACAAAGCCGTATGTACTAATAATGACGTCATATGCAAACGTTCTTTTTACAAACAAACAAACATGCATACACACAACTCGTTTTTATATAGATAGATAGATAGATAGATACAATACAAATTAACTACGTAAAACTTGTGAATATACAACAGTCTGTTCCGAAATACAACTAACTTCGTAAAACTTGAGAATATACAACATTCTTCGCTGTCCAATTCTCGCTGCATATAAATAGATTGTCAGGTTTACCGACCCTCGAACATGCAACGTACAATTGTCCATGGGAAAAACAATCAGTATTAAGATCAATACCACATTTTTCTAATGATTGACCTTGAGCTTTGTTAATGGTGATTGCAAATGCTAATCGAATTGGGAATTGCAATCTTTTAAATTGAAAAGGCAGATCTGTTGGAATCATGGGAATGCGAGGAATAAGAACAGCCTCACCCTCAAAAGGCCCTGTCAGGATTGTGGCCTCTATTAGGTTTTCCATTGTTTTTTTTACGGCAAGTCGAGTGCCATTGCAAAGCTTTGGTGGGTTTATGTTACGTAACAATATTATTGGTACGCCTATTTTTAGTTGTAGCACGTGTGGTGGAAACCCTGAAAGATCTATGGAATTTAAAAATTCAGATGGATAATTAACCGCTTCATTTGGTTCCAAAACTGTGTCGACTGACTTGTAAAGGACTGCCTGGTCTTGAATCTTGGTCAAAACAATATTGTTGATTTCGTGGACGTCTATATTCTTGGGTGCGAGAATCGCTCTTTCACTTAGCCATTTATTATTTTTATAATTTTTTAGAATATTCGGAAATATATTTTCAATCAATTCATTTTTGGACGTCACTAAATTACAGAAATCAGCAGGTAGTTGTATACGTCCTGAAATTGAGTCTACTGGGAGCTTTCCGTTTCCCATTGCTAGCAATTGATCTGAAAATGTTTGACCAGAGTCATCGTTTTGCAATCGGACACGCATATTTGTAGTTAATTTTAATGTTTTTACGTGTGCCCATAAATTAGAATTTTTCAGGCAAGCATTCATTTCGTCTGCAGGAGTTGATCTAGGTATTATAGGTAATGTTTGCCTGAAATCTCCTGCAAGCAATATTAATGTGCTGCCAAAGGGTTTCGAATTCCCTCTTAAATCTTTCAAGCATTGATCCAGAGCCTCGAGCGATTTTTTGTGTGCCATTGTGCACTCATCCCAAATAATAAGTTTGCATTGCTGCAATACTTTACCCATCCCAGATGATTTGGAAATATTGCACGTGGGAGTTTCTGTAGAATGCAAGTTCAGAGGCAATTTCAAAGCGGAATGAGCAGTTCTTCCACCAGGCAGCAATGTTGCGGCTATTCCGGACGACGCAATTGCCAACGCTATATCATTTTTAGATCGAATTGATGCCAGAATCAGTTTTATCACAAACGTTTTACCAGTACCTCCTGGCGCATCCAAAAAGAAAATTTCTCCAACGTTGTTATCGACACAATGCATTATCGTATCATAAATGTCTTTTTGTTCCGACGTTAACTTGGAAATGTTATTTTGTACATACGATAATAGATCACTCGTACTGTAACTTTGTTCACGATCCAATTCTACACATGTCGAAACAGCAGCGATACGGTTAGGTGAAGGCATTCCCAAACCCTGAAGAGGTTTGTTTGCCATACTTATGCAAATATCTTCTATAACAACTAAAGTGTAGTTATAAATTTCTGGTGTAAAATCAAAAGTCATGTCTGACGTCTCTAACTGTTTTCGATGAAGTATATCTTCGGACATTTTTGACTTATATTTTTCCCATAACTCTGTAGGAGCTGATGGAGAGCAAGTTGTTAAAATGATGCCAAACAATGCACGAATTTGACTTGGGGTTGACGTTTCGCACGCGTCATTGATGCAGTTATCCCAGTGTTGGTCATTCTCCAATAAATTCAGAGCTTGGCATGCACTACGGTAAGTGTCATGTATAGTACCATTTACAGTCCTCAAATACTCAAAGGATGTCGAACCGGGTACATTCACCAAAAGCAGGCGTAGAAAGAAGCATTCATGTTGATTGGGGTGAACGGTGTAGAGTCTTCCTATCGTGGTATCTTTGAAGATGGTAGGTTGGCCGTCGACTGACTTACCCTGTTTTCGACGTTCAAATACTTTATTTTTAGTATTCCACGTGTAATACGAAGGCACTTCAGTATACAGCAGTTTTTTCGCAAAAGAATCATTTTTGCAAAGCGAAAAAAAAGCTGTTAATGTTGTATCCGGTGGATTCAGGACTCTTTGTTGCACGTTGGTTTCCGTGAAATAAACACGTTGACCATTCTGTAAATGTACCGCTAAGTGAACAACAGCTGGGACTACGTTCATGTATCGGAAATGAAAGAATTCGCCAAACAGCTTCATTACTGCTTATGTATCTTCCAGCCTGATATTCTACGATTTCATCGAAATCTTTGATTTCGGACTGCAAGCCAAAAACTGCCATGTCACTGCCTTTGTTGACGTATTTACATATATATTTTATTGCCTTTACGGAGTTACAGTATTCAACGTTTATATGTGCATTAAATGTTTTGGATAATAAAGGGGAATATGGAACAACCCACTGGTTATCTACTTCGATGGTGGTACCGTTACGCTTCTTTATTATTGCTGTTTTACCGCCATCTTCAGTAGATCTTCTTCTATATTGTGGGTAACCATCATTGCCAGTAATTGTTGTGGGTACTAAAAGTCGAGGATATTGCTTTGTGCACCTTCCTTTGGCCATGCATGGTGAATTTTCGTTCAGTGCACCGCAAGGTCCATGTATCATATTTTTTACAATAATATCATGTAACCCCTTATCGACATTTTTATCAGGTATTTCAGCGGAAATCACATCATCAATTTCGTTTGAAGTAATTTTTTTATGTAGCCAGATTAGTATATGTGCGTGTGGCAAACCTCGTTTTTGCCATTCCACTGAGTACATCCAGCATCGCACTGACCCAAACACTTCATGTTTTACAAGGTAGTTTATCAGTGATTTCAACTTTTGCCGGAAGACACGTGCCGTAATGTCATGCCTATGAACCGCCGATTGTCCTTGAAGTAAAAGCTGCAGTATCTCGTCCCAAGATTGATTACATGTAAATGTAATAAATAAATCTGGACGACCATAGAGACGAACATACGCAATAGCATCTTGAGCATATTCATGCATATGACGTGGACTGCCAGCATATGACGAAGGTAAAATTGTTAATCTTCCAAAGTTTGTGGTATTACCGTCATTTATAACTGCATCTCGCAAATGAATGTATTGTTCAGAGCGGAGCTTGGTCTGATTCAGGCGGATATATAGCAAACGTTCTGATTCAATTTTTGCATACATATCCACGACAAATTGGTGAAACAATTCACGGCATTTTAAAATATAATTTTCTTCATCCTGCCGAATCATTAGTCTATAGGAATAATAATGCATTGCACTGCATTTCTTATTCATTTCTTTGTTAGTGGCTGGATTCATCAATTTAATATTAAAGTGATAGCCGTCGGCTCCATCCCAAAAAATGATAGGATATTGTAGGGCATCGTAGCATCGATGAGTTTCAGCAATTCTTAACAACTGGGCGTTTCGCTTATGTAGAATAATATCTCGAGGTAAAAACTGATCACCGACCATAACGATTGCCACTTCGTCGATAGTCGGAGCATTGTATCTACGCACATGTTGGCCAGGAGGCGTTTTGTCAGCGGAAATAACAATTTTATGAGTATCAGTAGGCATCAAATCGATGGCTGTTTTGAACAGACGCACTAAATTATTATTTTCGTGGAAAAGATGTTGCAATTGGGAAACGATTGTCCTTTCAACGTTGGGAGAAATTTCGCAACGTGCATTCAATTCAGAATTTCTATCACTGATGAAGTACAATTGTAAAAATTTATGATTCTCGCCTAATAATGGTAGAAGGGACCCTGCTTTATGATAAATTTGCCCTTTTACTTTAAAAGTAGACATAAATTGATCTGGATTTTCGATTTGGGCTCCAAACGACGTCATTTGGAAACATGAGTTGTATTGTCTGATTTTTGACAAAAAACGCTTAGATTCTGACGTAGTTCCAGTAAGGAAAGTCTTCAATGGCTCTGGTGGTGCAGCCAATAGAGGAAGTTTAACTTTTCCTGAGGCGCAACACATTCCCATTGTTTCACCATTGAATTTCAAGGCCTTGCAATAGGGACAAATTTTGGACATTGTCCCGATTTGAACACAGCTACTCAAGCTATAATCATCGACTGGGTTGTACCTGAATGCCAGGCGATAACTTTCAGATTGCTCTGATTCCTCGGCACGCTTTCTTTTCTTACTTTCTCTATCAGCAGCAAGCCTGATTTCCTGCTGGTCTTTTGATTCCTCGGCACGCTTTCTTTTCTTACTTTCTCTATCAGCAGCAAGCCTGATTTCTTGCTGTTCTTGTAATTCCTCGGCCCGCCTTCTTTTTTCACATTCTGTTTTAGCAGCAAGTCTGCTTCTGCGTTGCTCTGGTAGTTCCTCGGCATGCTTTCTTTTTTCACTTTCTCTTTTAGCAGCAAGTCTGCTTTCGCGTTGCTCTGGTAGTTCCTCGGCATGCTTTCTTTTTTCACATTCTCTTTTAGCAGCAAGTCTGCTTCTGCGTTGCTCTGGTAGTTCCTCGGCATGCTTTCTTTTTTCACATTCTCTTTTAGCAGCAAGTCTGCTTCTGCGTTGCTCTGGTAGTTCCTCGGCATGCTTTCTTTTTTCACTTTCTCTTTTAGCAGCAAGTCTGCTTTCGCGTTGCTCTGGTAGTTCCTCGGCATGCTTTCTTTTTTCACATTCTCTTTTAGCAGCAAGTCTGCTTCTGCGTTGCTCTGGTAGTTCCTCGGCATGCTTTCTTTTTTCACATTCTCTTTTAGCAGCAAGTCTGCTTCTGCGTTGCTCTGGTAGTTCCTCGGCATGCTTTCTTTTTTCACTTTCTCTTTTAGCAGCAAGTCTGCTTTCGCGTTGCTCTGGTAGTTCCTCGGCACGCTTTCTTTTCTGACTTTCTCTATCACCAGCAAGTTTTCTGGCATAGACTCTTTGAGCATCTTCATCAGTCATTATAAACTTAAGCATTAATAGAATTCTACACGAACATCCGTCTTATATAACTTGAATGACGTCACGCCTTCAAAGCAAAAATGATGCCTTCAAAGCAAAAATGATGGCAGCTAATTTCATGACGTCAGCCGAAACATGACGGCGAACATATGTCTTATATAACTTGAATGACGTCACCTTCAAAGCAAAAATGACGGCAACTAATTTCATGACGTCAGCCGAAACATGACGTCACCTGACACATCCATCCACACATCCATCCACACATCCACAGACAGACAACTTATTTTTATATATATAGATATATATATATATATGTATATATATATATATATATATATATATATATATATATATATATATATCATATATATATATATATATATATATATATATATATATATATATATATATATATATATATATATATATATATCTATATTCACAGGTGGGACACAGGGACATAACTACAATGGCGCGTAACTAATATGACGCGTAACGACTTGCGCGCGCGGGGGGGCTTGGGGGGGGGCAAGAAGCACCCCCACCAACTAGGTGTTGGGGTGGCGTGAAGCGCCACCCCAACAGCTAGTATATATATATATATATATATATATATATATATATATATATATATATATATATATATATATATATAATATATATATATATATATATATATATATATATATATATATATTGTGTTTTTCCAAAATTGTTTTTCCATTCTGACAATTGGTCTTAGTTTGCCAATTAAAATTTTTTCAATTGGCCATACAAACCTAAAAGTTCTTAAATAAACTTTTCAATTTGGTCAATTATTGGCCCTGTTGCCTCATTATGTTCATTATGTGTTTATTATGTAACAGATAAGTAATGTTTTTTTTTTAGTAACTTTTAAAAATCTTTTTGTCTCAATTCCATGGTCCTTGTGTCTCAGTGGTCGCTCTTACAGAAATTGTAAAAAATAAAGTCAAACTTTAAAAACGAGCATTGAAAAATATGTATTTTTTTTATTTAATTTCTTATAGTTTTTTCAAATCATGCTCAGACCTAACCAAGATGTGAGAGGGGTACCAGGCCCATAGACCCCCCCCTCCATTTCTGGCCAATAAATTGTAATAAGTAGCTGTAAATTGGTTAGTACCGTCCTGTCTTTTCAATTTTCCTGCTTAAGCTTTATAATGTTGTATTGTAATTAAAGTTTTTGGACAAAAGTTGAGTAATTAGCCAAACTTTGCGATGAAAAGCAGTTTAGTTGAATATATTCTTAATAATATTTTTATTACAGAATTTAGGGTGGATAGAATTAGGTATTACTGTTCATCTGGACAGAAATTTATATATATATATATATATATATATATATATATATATATATATATATATATATATATATATATATATATATATATATACTAGCTTTTGCTGTGTATATACACCAAG